>NC_134571.1:9742500-9855000 GCF_050947875.1 Dermacentor variabilis | reverse complement strand
ATCCCATCCTTTGAAGGTGGCCTTCCGGCAGAAGATATCTACAGAGGTGTATTCGTTGGACTCAGCGAGGCCGCAAGTGAAGCGTTTTCTCCAGAGTCCAGCAAGCTCAATGCGAAAGTGACAACTAGTGAAGCCAGTCCCTCGAAATCACGCTTGCTCCCTGGAGAGAGAAGGGAACTGCTACAAAGCCTTATAGGTGCTATCGACAAAGAGCGTAAAGAAGTGCATTTAGACGAGGCGCTCGTTCCACTTTTTGAACACTCCTCTAAGGGAGACTTGGTCGAGAAGAAATCAACTGCAGAGGCAACTTCTACTGACCGAAGCAGAATGCCCTCCTTTGAAGGCGGCTTTCTGGAAGACACGTACGGAGCTGTTTTTGGTGGATTTAGCGAGGCCGCAAATGAAGCATTTTCTCCTGACTACAGCAAGCACGACGTGCGCGCGCCGGCTAATGAAGCCAGCGCGCACGCACCGCCGCCTTCCTATGATGTAGCCGACACACATGAAGAGGAAAAAATTAAATCAGGCATAGAGACAATAATTAAAAGAGAGCGGAGTGACAGCTGCTGGCACTGTCAAGTAGAAATGGCGCTATTGAAGTCCAGAAAAGCGATGTTGGCTCGAAGCCTGGAGAGCCTTTCAAAAAGTTCGGGGTCGACTGCAGCAGTCACAGAGGTGAATCTGCAAGGAATTTCTGGCGTATCCGACCGAACCATTGCGCCCGACCGAATGTTGGCTGCGAGTCCCGAGGCTCATTTGGCAGAGGCGATGACCGTTGTGACAGAGGTACCCAGAAAAGCCTCCGAGGGAGCTGCTTCCGAGGTAAACTCTTCAGACGACTCTGCGGTGCCGGATAATATTTCACGGAAGAGTAGTTCTGAGCATCAGCAGATAGAAGACCTGCCAGAGGCGATCTCTGCTTTTGCAGTAGACCACCTAGAAGTATATAGTCCAGTTGAAGAGCCGGCACCGCCAGAGAGTGCATACAAAGCGGTCGAAGTTTTCACATACCCTGAGTGGGTCTCCCGTAAACTCGGCGAAGGAAAAAGTAGCTCGGTGTTCAGCTCGGATGCCGAAATGCAATCCGGATCATCCACAGTGCCTACAATCGGTTCTAACGGATTTTCACCACCTCCAGGAGACGTTCATTCCGACTCCGGCGAAAGCATGTCAACTGCTTACGGAAATACGGTACCTCAAGGTGTTGATAGTGGAATGGTCTGTGAAACAACGTACACTGCTGAGGACACCACAGCAACTAGGACTGCAGTACCTTCAGCAATGTCGACGGCCTCACTGGCGGGTAGTGAAGGCACTTCTGCATTTTTTCCTTCTGCAACCATCACCATTGACATGTCCGGCGCAGGAAGCGAATACAAAGCAGGAGTTGAAGAACCTTCAGACGGGCTCGAAAAGAGCGCTTGTAAGTCTGCGGCGCTGACTTTTTCGAAAACTACCGAAAATGTCCCGTCTGACTCATATTTAGCTCACGGTGGAGCAACAGAGACGCCTTCAAGCCAGAAGCCAAGTATTCCTGCTGTGGTGACAGTAGCGGAACCAGAGACACCGTCGCGAAAGATGGCAGAGAGCAGCAAGCCTCATTACGTTTTACACAAAACGCGAATTTTTGCGACGACCCCCACCCAGTCCCTTGAACTCGTCGAGGAAACTGTTACTCAGATCGCGTCCTCTGAGCTAACTGAGGATGCTACTATCACTAAGGATCACCCGGTAGAATCAAGACCACAGGAATGTGTGGCAGCGCAGGCATCATCTGAGAGGGCAGTAAACCAGGCGTCAATGAACCCGTCGCTAGCGAAGTGTGAAACATTGCTCAAGAATCCATCATCAAACTTAGGAGGCGCCGAAGAAGGAAGCATAAAGGCGTCATTTGGCTCACAGACTCAACCGCTTAAAGAGCGCACGACCAAAGACAAAATAATGCGCTCCCAAAGAAGTGCTGCCACAAAGCCGCCTTTACTACAGCGTACTCGCATTTGCGCAGAGGGATTGAGCCATTCCGTGGAACTAATATCTGAGCAGTCTTTCATGAAAGATCTCAACAACGATTCTAATACTAGCTATTACCGTGTTCAAACACCGTACCACGAAAGCGCTGGACATCTAAGCTTCCTTAGCCGGCTCCCAGGGCTCAAAGACGTCTTGGACATTAGTAGCGTAAGTGAAGAGGATGAAAAAGCCATCAGTGCCACTTCTAAGGTAGACGTGCCCAGGAAGATGGAAAAGATAGGTAAAAAGATATCTGAAGTTAATTTTAAGAGGGCACTGCTTCAAGATGCCTTCGACATGGAAAAGAATCCAAAGCGGGTCGACAAAATCAAGATGATGGTTGACGCGCTCAACAAAACAGAAAGTGCATTGCAGCGGAATTTAAGCACCTTGGCACACAAAAACGCTTCTTTTGCTGCATTTGGCAGCAGATCTGAGGAGGTTTTCAGTGCCACTAACCGAGACGACACAATAAAGGAGTCAGAGCCAATCCAGACTAGATTCCCTTCCGATGTATTCCGTGAAAAAATGGACCCACTTCCGACAACAGTGAACACGCTAAAAGCGGGCAACATATACGAAGATACAGTCACGTCCTCACACGAAATAATGCGAGTCAAAACCGCTGCTCTAGGTCAGGGTCAGTTTGAGCAGGCCATAGAGGTCTTTCCTACAAAAGTGTACGCCGCTACGAATTACCTCACTGGCCCAGTCGGAGACAGAGCGAAGGCGCCTATTGGAAGCGGCACATGCGAAAACCAGAAGCCAGGGGAAGCTAGCAGTGATTCCGACGCATCTAGAGCCATTAAGGACATTCCAGAAAGGAAGACTGTGTCGGAACCAAGCTTTTCAAACTCAAAACAGCCGAATATGGATGGGGAAACTGAATCACTGGGAAGTGCGGCAGGTCACGGACAGCCGAGTCAAAAAGCAGTAACGACAGCTGCAATTAAGGAAGAGTCGTCGTTCACTGACAAGGAAGCCTTCAGAATGCACAACGGCACAGAGACATCAACAGAGCGGTCGTCTACACATATCAAGGTCACAGACTCTGTTGTTAACTCCGAAGGCCCAAATGAGCAAAATCTCGCTACCGGGACCAACACGCGTCCACAGTGCAGCTTCAGTGGTTTCACGAGCGGTACGGCACCGGTGGCCGTCCAGGTACCTCTTTCACCTCTGAGCCAGGTCTTATCTCAACAGCCCCTCAAGGTAGTGAAACGGAAGGTGGTGCTAGAGACGGTCACAAAGACAGTAACGGAGAAGAAGGAAAGTGTGAAGGCCGTTACGAACCAGAGCACGGGCATCGAGCACAAGGACTCCCACCTGGAGTCCACCACCAAGGAAGAAGTGCAGAGCAAAAGAGAAGAGGAGACCATCGAGTCATACGACTCGATCGCAAATGTCGCAAGGCAGGGCACCGTTTCGAATCCGGTCATAGCGTCCATGGTTGAAGACAAGCAGGCGAGTATTGTGAGCAGCCCACTACTAAGGAGTAGTCCGAAAGCGGTAGACTCTCCAAAGGAAAGCGCTGCCTCGCAGTCTGCGCCCGACATCAAGGGTGTCAAGGAACAGATTTGTCAAACGCCCGAGAGAGTCAAGCGAGCGAAGCAACCAGTGGCGATAAGAGTTCACGACGACACCTTGGCCGAGGATGAAGAGATCGCATCGCGCAAGGAAGAACACGGTCACATGGATCTCGAACCAAAGTCGATACTGAAGCCGCTTAATCGGCCGGCAGCGCACGAAGCGCACGATGCACCACCGGATAAGAAGCACTTGGGCTTCCAAGAAGCTGAAAAGGCTGAGAGCGCACCACCACCATCAGTACTGCCAACAGCCGGCACAAGAAATGATGAAGACGATGCAGAGGAACCAGCTCTACCACCGCCACGCTTCAAGTTCAATCGCAAGGATTCTATCGCAGTCACAAAGCTTCGTATGATGAAGCAAGCAGAAGAATTCTCAGAGGAAGAGGATGAGGACAAGAAAGATTCCGAGAGTTTTTTAGCCAGTAGCGCGGCTGCGGATGACAGGAGAGGCGAAAAGCACACCGTGTTCAAGCCACCGGTCGTGATTGGCATAGAGGAGCCGCAGCCGGCAAGTACTACAGACACGGCCCAAATCGACAACGAAGAAGTGCACGCCTCAATATCTCAAAGCACCATCACGACACAGCCTTTGGTCGAGTTAACGGTTGTCGATGCGAAGGAGGGAGAAAGTAGCGCCAAAAATAAGACCGAGGAGAACAGCGCTGGAGTGGCTCGAACGAAGCTCAGTAATGGAACAGCTACTGGTGGACGTGAAAGAAGCCCCAGTGACGCTCGGAGCTCGTCAAAGGAAACGGAAGATCCAGGGAAAACTTCGGACAATACGCAGAGTCTCGAAAAAAGAGAGGAGGAAACAGAAAAAAGCTTCAACGACACCTTTGGCAGCACAGCAGGAGGTATAAGCACGTGCTCTATTAAAAGTCAGAAAAAGGCAGTACACGCGAAAAAGAGCTTTACCGAGACCCTAAAACATCAGAAGGCAGACCATGCGGAAATTAACCTCGCAGACAAGCATACAGAATGCAAAGGAGCCGTCGTTTTTGGGGCCCAGGACAAGGATCATAACAAGGGGGTATCTGAAACCAGTACTGAGCAGTCGCGTCCGATGAATATGCTGCCCATCGTGCTGGACGCAAGTCAAATACAAACCCAAGCAACAGTGGCAGATGAGAAGGCAATCATGGAGCCTTGTATCAACAGATCCGTGAAAGAGGTGAAGAATGTTGAGAACTCTGTCATTACATCCGAAACGGAAGAAGTATTCTACTACCCGAAAGAAAAGGTCACCAAGAAGCATATATCGGAAACAAAGGTTCTCACGGAGACGCGGTCTTACACAGAAATAGTAATAGAGCCGAACTACAGTGGATCGTCACTGATGCCCGCTATACCTGAAGAAAACGAGCAGCTGCCTATAGCAGCTGCTTCGTCTGAGGAAATCTTGGCTGGTGGAAGTAGCGGCTGCAGCCTTTCAACAGAAGCAAAGGAAACTGAAGGCTTTCGGGGAGTGGCTTCGATTTCCAAAGCTTTGTACAGAGAGAAAGAAGCAAAAGACGCCGAAGGTCCGCTTGCGCTTCGGAACCAGCTTGCTCTCGATGACAGCTGTAGCCGCGTTGCGCGGAAGACTGATTCGTTCCAAACGCTCACTGACTTCGCCCCTTATGAACCAGAGCGGCTACTTTCCATTCAGTCTACGGCCATCCAGGAAACAACCAAGCCACTTGACCGTGTTGGAGATCAGACGATGGTGGAGCTTCCCTCGAGTGATTTTGACACATGCAAGGGAATTTTTGACAGGCCTCATCACGAGCATCGAGAGCTGCGTTCTGTTAGCGGCAGTGGCACCAAAGACGACGATGCATTGTCCGGCCCCACAGAATTGCTTTCAACTGCAATGGACGACATGGCCATTAGCGCACTGGAAACGACGAGGGACATAGACAGCTCTACTAGGCGCCAACCAGACGTCAGATGCATTCAGACCCGTCAGCAGCCCAAGGAGATAACTACGACATCGTCGTCCGAATTAACTAGCCGAACCAAAGATGTAGCGGTTGAAGAAACCTCTGCGCCATACGGCACAGAATCAGAAAAACCATGGCGCACTTACGATTCTGAGAAAAGCGGAGCGTATATTGAACAAGATGCTTTCAAAAATTACGGACGACTAGCTCCGCCAGAAGTCATTGCAAATACTGTGTTGGACACAAACACAAAAGAGGTGACCCCTGAACAGGTGGGACGCGCATCTCCTGATAACGAAGTCTCGCAGGAACTTATTCCTCGAGAGGAAACCACGCACGCTGTCTTTAAATACCCAGAGGAAAAACGCCCTGCCACAGAACCAACATCCCAGCCGTTGTCAACGACGCCCATTTCCACAACCTCGGAAGCACCAACGGCGTCTGCGTCTTCAAAGCTAGTCCTTTGCGAATCGGAGTCTCTAAAAACATCAGCAAAAACAGCCGAATCTGTTTCGGAACAAGTGAAAGAGGAGAAAGTTGTAGCTCATAGGAAAATATCTCTGCCGGTGGACTCGCTAAGTCGCCACTCAGACGCCATGGCGCCGGAATTTGGGGCACTGACAGCAGACGCCCGCAGTGTGCGTGCAACGGTGGGAGAAGGCACGATCAAAGCTGCAGAATCTGCGCCCGTCACGTATGATGATTCCTCAGCAAATGCTTTCGCAAGCGGCATTTCTGGCACCTCAGTGACCACTTACGAATCTGCTGCAGACTTACTCGGAGAAAGGCATGATTCACTCACTATGGAAGTGATATACGACGCAGACAAAAAACCAACCATTACTCAGGATGCGTTTCCCATGTCACCACAACAAAGTGAGCAATCTCACAGGACTGTTCAACTTCCTCAGTTCAAAACAACAAGTGTCGGAGCAAAAGATCAAATAGAGAAGTTTTCCCTACCCGAGATAACGCCGAAATCTGAACAAAGTCAAGGTGAGATACAGTCTGTGATCCCCGTGCACTTCGTAGATGGACTTCACATACCCTATGAAGTACCAGCCCATGCAGCAGGCTATACGTCCGATAGAGTCCCCGCTTCCTTTCCTGTAAATGCGGAAGAGAAAGAATCGTCTGAAAAATACTTCAGTAGCGGGTCTCGCGAATCGACAGCTGTCATCCCTACACAAGAAAAAGAACTCATAATTAAGAATTATGAAATTTTAGAAAACTCTAAAGAACGCGATGACGCGGAAACAAGATTGTCTGAAAAGATTGCGTCTGTATACACTCAGCACGAAGTGTTTAAAAACGCTACAGATAGCAGCGCTTCACAAAGTGCACTTGGTACACTTGTGCCCTTCTCTGAGCAAAAGGCGTTGCTGTTGGCAGATTCTGACTCTGTAGCATTAAAAGAAATGGTTTTGGAGTCATTAGAACAAATGCCAGAATCGCTAACGTCGGAGCAAAGACTCAGAGATAGCGTCTTGAAAAAGGGTGCAGTTACCACTTCTGCATTCACAGAAGCACAAGAGGTTCCTTGCCTGGCATATGTAGATGTTGTGCCAGCGGAAAACGCTGTCAACGGCGAGACTACATTTCCTACTTCCATAATTTCAGCAGCAGCGACCGACTCGCAAGGTGCGCTGATGCAAATAAGTGCTAGAGGTTCCTTTAACAAAAGCGACGCTTCGCCTGTATTGACATCGACTGTGGATGAGTCATTGACCAAGGAGATTGCAGCCAAGTTAAGCTCTCTAATTGAAACTGTGGAGCATACTTCAGCTTCGCAGATAACTGTTCCCGCATCGTGTACAATAGTTCCAAAACAAGCACCAAGCACTGAAGAAAGAAAAATAGAAATAACACATGAGTCAGCAATCATTGCTAAGCCGGACCATATTGTCGAGAGACCGTTGGTTCATGACAATAATCTAAAAGACACGGTGGAGTTTGTGGTTTCTACCGGGGTAAACCCAACGATAGAATCCACCACGACAGTTTCCAAGCCGAGAACTAGTGTTTTTGAAGGAAACAGAGAAACAAGTAGTGAACCGTCAACATACATGTCTCAGCGATCACCCGCCGATCGTTCAAAAGGTAGTCATGATTGGAACTCCGTATCGGTGTCTGAGGCTGCTGCCAATTTCACGGAAACTGAAGCAAGCCTTGTCAGTTACAAAACTCCTCTAGCCATAAGCGAAGCCGCGCCAACGCTTTCAGGTGAAGGCCGCTCACTACCCGATAAATTTAACGGTAAAGAAAGGCATGTGGTAACACGAGTGCCCTTCATGACCCCTGAAGCTACATCTCCCACTGGCGAAACGCTCGGCAGTTCCACAGAGGCCAACCTGCCGTGTGTGAAAAGAGAGAGGTGCATAGACTCGGCAGGCATACCAGACGTTAATGCTTCGTCGTTCATGTCGCAAATACCAACCTCTCCACAATCCACAGACACAACTTGCGAGAGCAAAGCACTAGTGTCCATAATCGAACATTCTTTCTCCGATGGCGTAAGGTCTCTCCAACTAACACTAAAGACCAGCAATCAAGCGTTTCAACAGCAGGCAACCGAGGGACGAATAGTAGCTGTTCTCAAGAGCACGGAACCGACTAATGTTAACGGAGAAAGTACAGATGCTCTTGAAAATATATCAACGTCTCTGGTAACAAATCAGCTGAATGAAACCTCCCCCGCAACCCACATAAAAAATAATGAAAAGCCGCTGATAAGTTTCGCAGAAAACATCGAGACAATGACTTCGAGTCTATCCACTATATGTAAACGGCGGTCAGAATCGGGTGCCCTAAGTGAACTCGACGGAGACAGAAATCTCGCACCTTCCAGTATACCAGCTGTTCCAGAGAAGGTACCAGCATGTAATATTAAACCAAGGTCTGGAAGTGTGGAAATGCAGCTGTCGAACACACGTATGAAACCAAAGATTGGCGAGAGCGAGAGCCAAGTTCCTGATAAATTACTACTCACATCGGCAAGCTCGAACCATCAGGAAGTGACATCAACCTTACAACCAAGCTTCGGAGATGACCAAGCGCCCACTATCATGACCGAGTTTCCAGCAAAAGCACCCCTACAGAGAGAGGGTGCTGCGCCAAGCATTTCTGCATTGACAGAGCCACGCTCATTGAAAGAGCCGGGTGCTCTATTAAGTTTCAGCAGCGATCAGATTTCAAAAACAGTCAAGGACGCAGAGCAAAACGCAGCACCAATGCCCATTTATCCTGCTGCCATTGCTCATAAAGATGTGCCTGGCGACGCTGCACAAATGGCAGTAACAACCACAGTTCCTTCAGTAGCCAGACAGACGATATCTGCAATAAGATGTACATCAAATGTCATGGCTAAAAGTCCATATACAGATATCTTGCCGAGAAGAAGTGGTTCTCTCCGTTCGGCGGAGTTCCTACAAGAAATGTTTCCAGAAGAGGAAGTAGAGTCTGGCATCGTGAGAAGGCGCAGCTGTTATGAAAGCCTCGCGCTGCTGCCAGAACCAAGCTTAATAGCGAGAACTTGCGGGAATCCCAGCGTCGCTAATGAAAACGAGCCAGTCGGACTCGCGACACTGCAAAAGACTGACACAGTAGCTGCGACAGCTAGAGAGGTGATTTCCGATAAGGGCAGCACTGCGAGTTCAGTAGTGGAAGTATTGGATACAAGCATCGCACGAAGGTCCCGTGAATCTATAATAGCATTCCGTGACACAAGAACAGTAGCGACAAGTGGTCGGCCGAGTATTGAAACCACGGCATCCATTTCTGTAAAGATACCAGCGGCTGCTGAAGTACCCAAAGCCAGTGGCGAAAGTGTTCGCGCAGAGGATCATATTGCAGATTCAGTGGTGGATGTGCGAACTTCTGGTATCGTACGCAGAGGCAGCGCGCTCGCGCCGGCCAACACAGGAGCAATATGTGTAAGTTTGCAGGCACATTCCACTGCCCCTGAACGTGGGGGTCATGAAAGCCGCGAGACTGAGATCATGTCGAGCCTGATTGTGGATTACCGCGAGAAGGCTGTGGTGCCGAAGTACAGCC
This sequence comes from Dermacentor variabilis, assembly GCF_050947875.1. Lineage (NCBI taxonomy): Eukaryota > Metazoa > Arthropoda > Arachnida > Ixodida > Ixodidae > Dermacentor > Dermacentor variabilis. The sequence continues at coordinate 9,845,423 of NC_134571.1, read as the reverse complement.
ATCGCGAAAGCAGTGATACGAATGATATCCCGACTACCATCTCGCAGTCTCGGCCAGGTACGGCGGTGTCGAGATCAAGCGGTGAAATAAGGTTTTCGGACGAGAGTAAAACAGAAGCATCCCTGGCGTTTCAAGAAACAAGCATCACACACAAATCATCTGATGGTACCAGCGTAGCTGACAAGTCGCATTCAATTTCGCAATCTTCGGCAGCTGTTGTATCTCTACGTCCCTTAAGTGAATGGATCAGAACAGAAAACAAGTCAACTACGCTTGTCGCAATGCCGGAAATGGGAGTTGTGACGCGGCCCAGCTTTCCTGCAAGCATCGTGCAGTACACGGCGTCAGGAAGCTCGGCGTCAACAGAAGATATTTCGCATGCTAAGATGCTATATACAGATACCTTGCCGAGAAGCAGCGGTCCCCTCCATCTGGCGAAGTTCCCACAAGAAAGGTTCCCAGAAGAGACGGTAGAGCCTCGCATCGTGCGAAGGCCCAGCTGTTCAGAAAGAATTGCGCTGCTGCCAGAACCAAGGCTAATACCGAGAACTTCCGGGCATCCCAGCGTCACTAATGAAAAGGAGCCACACGGACTCGTAGCATGGCAAAGGACTGACAGAGTAGCAGCGACAACTGGAAAGTTGACTTCCGAAAAGAGCAGCACTGCGAGTTCAGTAGTAGAAGTATCGGATACAAGCATTGTACGAAAGCCCAGTGAATCTATAATAGAATTCCGTGACACAAGAACAGTAGCGACAAGTGGTCGGCCGAGTATTGAAACCATGGCATCCATTTCTGTAAAGATACCAGCGGCTGCTGCAGTACCCAAAGCCAGTGGTGAAATTGTTCGCGCAGAGGATCATATTGCAGATTCAGTGGCGGACGTGCGAAGTTCCGGTATCGTACGCAGAGCTAGTGCGCTCGCAACTGGCAACACAGGGGCAATATGTGCAAGGTTGCAGGCACATTCCACTGCCCCTGAATATGGTGGTCATGAAAGCCGCGAGACTGAGATCACGTCGAGCATGATTGTGGATTACCGCGAAAAGCCTGCTGTGCCGAAGTACCGCCATCGCAAAAGCAACGATACGAGTGATATCGCGACCACCATCTCACAGTGTCGGCCAGGTATGGCAGTGTCGAGATCAAGCGGTGAAATAAGGTTTTCGGGTGAGAGTAACACAGAAGCAACCCTGGAATTTCAAGAAACAAGCATCACACGAAAATCATCTGATGTTGGTACCAGCGTAGCTCACAAGTCGCATTCAATTTCGCAATCTTCGGCAACTGTTGTATCTCTACGTCCCTTAAGTGAATGTGTCAGAACAGAAAACAAGTCAACTACGCTTGTCGCAATGCCGGAAATCAGAGTTATGAGGCGGCCAAGCATTCCGGCAAGCATCGTGCAGCACACGGCGTCAGGAAGCTCGGCGTTAACAGAAGATATTTCGCATGCTAAGATGCTATATACAGATTCCATGCCAAGAAGCAGCGGTCCCCTCCAGCTGGCGAAGTTCCCACAAGAAAGGTTCCCAGATGAGATAGTAGAGCCTGGTATCGTGCGAAGGCCCAGCTGTTCGGAAAGAATTGCGCTGATGCCCGAACCAAGGCTAATACCGAGAACTTCCGGGCATCCCAGCGTCACTAATGAAAAGGAGCCACATGGACTCGTAGCATTGCAAAGGACTGACAGAGCAGCAGCGACAACTGGAAAGTTGACTTCCGAGAAGGACAGCACTGCGAGTTCAGTAGTGGAAGTATTGGATACAAGCCTCGTACGAAGACCCAGTGAATCTATATTAGAATTCCGTGACACAAGAAGAGTAGCGACAACAAGTGGTCGTCCGAGTATCGAAACCATGGCATCCATTTGTATAAGGACACCAGCGGCTGCTGCAGTACCCGAAGCCAGTGGTGAAAGTGTTCGCACAGAGGATCATATTGCAGATTCAGTGGCGGACGTGCGAAGTTCCGGTATCGTACGCAGAGCTAGTGCGCTCGCAACTGGCAACACAGGGGCAATATGTGCAAGGTTGCAGGCACATTCCACTGCCCCTGAATATGGTGGTCATGAAAGCCGCGAGACTGAGATTACGTCGAGCATGATTGTGGATTACCGCGAAAAGCCTGTTGTGCCGAAGTACTGCCATCGCGAAAGTAAAGATACGAGTGATATCGCGACCACCATCTCACAGTGTCGGCCAGGTACGGCAGTGTCGAGATCAAGCGGTGAAATAAGGTTTTCGGGTGAGAGTAAAACAGAAGCAACCCTGGAATTTCAAGAAACAAGCATCACACGAAAATCATCTGATGTTGGTACCAGCGTAGCTCACAAGTCGCATTCAATGTTGCAATCTTCGGCAGCTGTTGTATATCTATGTCCCTTAAGTGAATGTGTCAGAACAGAAAATAAGTCAACTACGCTTGTCGCAATGCCGGAAATGAGCGTTGTGAGGCGGCCAAGCTTTTCGGCAAGCATCGTGCAATACACGGCATCAGGAAGCTTGGAGCCAACAGGGGATGTTTCGCACGTTGTGGACGCCATCGAAGAAATCAGCACACTGAGACCACCTAGCAATCTTTATAGGGCATCAGTACCACCTGTTATCGAAGCGGCAACAGAAACCAACGTTTTGCGCATATTGGAAGCAAAGCCTGTACTTACAGGAGTCCCTTCATCCCAAATACCAATCGTGAAGAGAAAAGAGTCTGAACAAAGAGCACTTGTTCCACTGAGCATTTTATCTAATCATTTGGTCGAACGAAGAGAAACTCTACTAAACGATCCTGTACAGATATTGGAACGTGCTGCTATAGCCGGAACAGAAGCTCAAGGTGCGATCGAAGCACTGAACAGAAATATTGATAAAACTGGCTCAGAAGCTTCGTTGTCGCTTGTGGCAGCTCCTGTATCACATTCCCTTGAACACAAAGTGTCTGAAACTGAGACCGCGGCTTCCGACGGCTTGGTGCATGGTGATGCAAAAGAGCGCTCTATTCATGACATATCACAAGAATTAGCTGTTGACGTAGTAAAGAAGAAGCTAAGGTCCGTAGTCGATGTCTCGGCTACACAGGACAAACTATTATCCGAGCATAATTTAAAATCTCATGGGCAGCCCTTTTTAGAAAGAAACGTCCATCCACAACAGGAATGTGTTGTGGCAGAAGTTCAAGTTTACGAACTTGAACGTGCAGCCCACACAGTATCGAAAACCAGTTGTGAATTGAGCCACGCTAATGACAGCACATCAACGACAACCGGGAAGTTAATAGAAAATACTGGTGCACATATAGCCAGTGAGGCTGTCGGCGCCGCAACTGACAACCAATTCAGCACTACTTTTAATCTTCAAGGAGTCATGCTACCAAGCTCAGGGGACGCAACAAACCTTGCAGCTGAAAAAAGATTAATCGCTTCGATAGAGACTCCAGCAGCTGCGCTTATGGCTAATGCTCAGGCAAGCTCCAAAACTGACGCTGTCGCAACCGGCAGCAAACCTGAGAGCAAAGTGGCACCAGCAAGTGAACGGAGCGTTGTGACCAAATCGGCGTCAAAAGCCCTATCAATTGGTCGCTCTCTCGCTGACGTATCACCTGCATTAGAACAACAGAAAGTCATTGCTGATCTTTCATTGCCCGCACGACAGCTAGACGTCAACATTGCGAGGCAAACAACTGCAGCCCATGAAAAGGCATCTACGGCATTTGCACTTCACCAGACAAACTCTTTCAAAGCTGAAACTATAGCTGACACAACCGAGATGCTAAGCATACGTAGAACTGACGACATGGCTACAGAACATTCGTCTTCGCTTGTCACCGCCAATGCCTCCCCATCTGTGGATGCTACAGGAGACTTGGTTGAACTTATCAGCCCTGAAGTCACCGAAGCTTTCGAACAGCTGCAGTATGCTTTCGGTGTGCTTCTCGAAGACGCCAGTTATCAGTCGCCGTCGGCTGAGGTACACCCAATGCAAGACCCGCCAGAAGTTCCGCTCTCCCTTGAAGTTCTTGGTAGGCCACTCCCCGCAAAGCCCATTGATATAAGGCGCCAGGAACCTGCACAAATTAGTACTTCGCCTTCGCCATATTCCGCAGTAGGCTATGCCTCCCCTGACGTTTCATCCGGAGAGATCATTGAAAGAAAGGTCTCTGTTGATGCTGAATCTGCACAAACAGGCAGACCTAAAATGGCGTTGTTCGAAGCACCCAGTTCTATAGAGCAACCCTCTTCTACAATGTCTACTGGGGACGAGTCTGAACGACGAAGAATTAATTATAAGCCGCTCAACAGGTTCCAAGAGGAAAGAACGGGAATGTTTGCGACTTGCAGGCAGGACACTACTTCAATCATGCTGTCACCAGGTACCTTCGGACCACTGGTGCCAGGTCCTCAGAAGCAAGAGACACGCTCTGTTCCAGAAAGCACCTTCCCTTCTGCCTGTTCTGCGGATGTGCAGAGTGCCGATGGTAAACGCGGAGACGCGACCCACCCGGTTAGGGACAGAACCGACGCACTTTTGTCCAGTCCTTTTGCATCGCCCGCAGACACGATGACAGGTGGTTCATCAATATTCGCGGCCAGCGAGAAGCTCGCGAGCATGTCAGAGACAGAGACTTTCAGGTCATTTAACACAGACCGAGACGAAAACAAAGTTGCCGCTGTTTTTCAGGGGACAGAACCATCCGCACCGGAAGTGAGAACGCCAGCACAGTTGCGCAATGAAAGGGATCCTCGTGGCTTTATAGAGTGGATGCCAGTGACGAAAGAGCAAATAATGACCATCACGGATGACCAAGATGTAGTGAGAACAGCTTCTCGGATGTACAGTGCTGCTCAGCAACAGCTTCTCATAAAGGGCACTTCTCAGGAACCATCTTCAAATGCTGCGGATCTTACTAGCGGGCCATCTACCAGCAAGGACTCCACGGAATGGTCACCGTCTTCGCTCAAACGCAAAAGCGCGAGTTACAATGCTCCTGACATTGAAGAAAATGTCCTTCACCATTCCTTACACATCCCTCATAGCACTTACTTACGGCGAGAAAGCGCAATGTCCGCAGCATCTGAATCGGCGGACAATGAACCACAAATAGCCGATGTCCGTGGTTTCATTCAGTTAGATACGATGTCCACAGATGAAACTTTCGCTGCCCACAGCGAAAGGAGAAAATCCTCCCTATCGCCTATTGCAGATATTCGTGGCTTTGTTCCAGTCAAAAAGGTCTCTGCAGATAATACCACGAGTGAAAGCGAGAAAATAAAAATGTCGTTAGCACCAAAGGCTTCCGAAGACACAGTTGGCGAAAAATCGTCGGAGACAACTGTAGAGCCGGCAGTTGGTGATATCTGCTGTTCTTTACCAGTCGCTGACGTAGATTCTGCTGCTGAGGCGCCGTCATCCACAAAACCTCAGAAAAAAGGGACCTCAGAGGAAACACTAAAGGAATGTGATGACGAGCTGCCAGAGCTACCGATTATCGGCGCACATGCAGCCTACGATTTAGGTAGCCGCCCACCTCCGACGACCCGACGCGAAACGTATTCAGCTCTGGACTCGAGCGAACCAGAGAGAAAAGTGTCTACCTCAGTAGTGCTGAAAGCAGCCCGCGAGAAGGTTGAAGCACTCTCCCAGTTCAGAAACGAGGATTCAGACAAAGTAGAGCAACATGCATTGCCGGCCGATGTCCCGACCAGCGTCCGTGCTTTGATTCGGCAGATGAATTCACAAAATCAGCCGCGCATAATTACTCCTGCTCCGAAGGATTTGTTGATTGCTCGTCAAAGAGAAGAAGTTTCGCAGTTAGTGGCTCCCGAATCTAGCCAAGAGACACTTACGTACGTCGAAGCGCCGCCGGTGCCACCAGATGCGCAAGCGGAAGCATTGCCAGCGGAGACGCCAGTAGAGACCACAACCATACCTGTTCCACCCCCAGAACCTAATTTTCCGACCTACGCAGTACCTCGATTTAAGCCGCTCGTAAAAGTGCCACAAGCTGACGTTGCTGATTTGGAAGGCTTGAAGAGTTCTGAGGACGCAAAGCCAGACGCGGGGCCTGCCATGGCTAGTAAAAGAATGGAACATTTCCCAATGGTCGACGAGAAGTGGAAACTGATCGGCCTTCTCGCGTCTGAGGAGGCGAAAAAGAACGCGGGCGTGCGCAGGGCTTCAGATGGCACCGGCAGCATGGCGCCCTCCGAGACAGCTGATGCAAAGGACTCCGAAGGAATGCGCTCTCCATGGAAGCTCAAGCCTGCCCCCAAGAAAGGTTCAGAAGACGAGTATTTTGAGAGTCTCAAAACAAACAAAAAGGAGGCCATTCCATGGAGCACAAAGCCTTCCGAGAACAAAGCAAAGCAAAAGAAAGCGCGGACAGCGGACCAAGCGTTGGCTCCGCCGGAACACGTCACCAAGCCAGAAGACCACAAACACGAAGAAATAACATTGAAACCTGCGGCTAGCGAACAGCAAGCACACTATCAGGTGATGGAAGAGCCGAAACAGTCCGATAAAATACAGCTTGCGGCGCTAGAAGCAATGCCGAGAGAATCTTTACTAAAAGGAGCTGCGCTTCAAGCGCCGTTGCTGCAGGACGCAAGAATACCCGGTTCATCATTACAACAGCAGCCAATGTCGCTTCACACAGAAGTTCGGCACTCAATGATGAAACAGCCTTTGATGCGATCATTGCTCCAGGAATCAGTTGCGACACCACCTAAAGAACCCTTGATTGCACCGCAACCCTTGCACAAACAGGAAGTTCCGACCAGGAAGGGCCTCGAAGCATCCGTGTCTGATGTGAAACCTCCTACAGAAGTAACTAATGTTATGCCACCAAGGAATGCTACAATTGACAGCTCAGTTAGCGCTAAGGAATTTGCAGATGAAGACAGTCTTGAAGGTTCTGTGAAATCTGTAAAGAGATTGATAAAAGCTAAAGACCGTCAGCTTATGATAATGAGGTCCAGCCAGGGACAAAGTGTAGGCCCCGAAGACAGCTTCAAGGTTGTTTTAAACATTGATACTCCGAAGTCGGAACGCATTGTTTTCAAACATGAAATACCGCACAATTTCGGAAGTACTTCGACGCAGTCAGGTGCTCATAAGGTAGACTACTTTTGGGAAGCAACACCAAAACCCACCCCAGGTCCTTTTGTAGATTCTGACGATTACGATCTCACAAAAGAAGGAAGCGGTAAGCTATCCAGAGAACCCAGCAATGCCGAGACTGTGGTTGCTCGTTGGAGCTACTCGCAAAAGCTGTCAAAATCAAGAAGTGCTTGCGAAGTGGACAAATCGAATACGTCGCTATTTTCTTTCGTAGCACCGAAACAGCAAAAACCCAAGACTGCAGCATCTGCAGAGGCTAACCAACAAATGCACTTTTCTCATTACGAACATTTGCCGTGCGCTTCATTCAAAGACAAGGCGATGAAGACAGAAAGTCAGTCGTATAGCGTGGTTTCAAAGGCAAATACCGCTGTAAAGACAATTCCTGGAAGCGGAGTGGGGTGGTCTAATGATGACGGCACACCGCAAGGACAAGACCAGCCTGGTGGTCAAGAACATGGTAATGTCGGTAACGACAACGCGGACGCCAGTGCGGACTGCAACGCGGACGGCGAAATGGTCACAAAAGAAGAGTTGGAGCGCTATATGAAGATAGCAAGAGACCTCAAGCTCAGACGTGGTTCACTAATGCCACCCTCGGGGACACTGCAGTCGTCGGAACCAGTAGGCGTGGGAACAAAGAAAAAGCCCAGTCTCGTGATGGAAACAAGGATAGAGCTGTACGGCAAAGGCCACGTCACCTTCTCTTTCGACGCGGTGGCAGAAGAGGGAACTGTCACGGGTAGCATGTACCAGGATGACTCGCAAGGCAGTCTCGTCCGGCGCGGTGCACCCTCGATGACTCACACACCGAAAAGGATGAGCATCGACGTGCGTGCGCCACCGGCCACACCAGCACCTTCGATGGAAGCCATCTCGAAGCGCTCTAAGTCGGTCGATTTCGGCTACAACAACGACGACGAGAGCATGCAGTACGAGCCTCAGGAGCCGCCGAACGCCGTTAGCCAGGCTGCCAGAAGGCGACACTCTGAGCACATCAAGGCTCAACCTGGAGAAGAGCTCAAAAAGCGGAGGCACTCGGAACCTGGTACTTTATCCATGTCCAAAGATACGGGGGAGGACACGTCTAAGGCCTTGTCTGCCACCGACTACCAATCGGAGCCCACTGTGGTTGCTGAGGACTACCAGGCGCCTCATGCAACATGCGCGCCCTGCGAAGTACTGCAAGAAGCGGAAGATATGGCCACCGCGGCAGTAGCACTGGCGGCTTTCGAATCTCAAATGCGCAAGGCGCCGCTTGCCAGCGAAGAAACCATATCGGTGCACTCTCTTCTCGCCGAAGAGCCTGCGAAAACTGCATCTGAAATGAGTGCAGCGCGAAAAGAGCCAGCGCCGCCTGCCAGTGAAGAAACCATTTCAGCGCTGTCTCTTCCCACCGAAGCACCCGCGAAACCTGAACTGACTGCAGCGCCAAAACAGCCAGTGCCTCTTGAAGAAACCGTTTCCATGCAGTCTTTTCCCACAGAACCACCCGCCAAAACTGCGGCTATGCCGGAAGCAGTGTCAAGGCAGCAGCCTCTTGAGCTGGTGGAAAAAGCAGAAGAGAGGCCCGGCTCAGCGCTTTCCATGAGAACTACGTCACCAGGAGTGGTGAGCGACGAAGATCTGTCTGGCTACGCAACCTGCGAATCGCGCATGGGCGCGAAGTCTTCCGAGGCGCAGAGCACTGAAGACGTGCTGACACAAGAGCGCAAGATTGCAGAGTTTCCTGTGAAAATTCAGATGGCGCCACCACAAACAGGGTTCCCCGAGGAAGCTGAGAAAAAATACGAAGTGGAACCGGCACCTGCTCTGGAGGCTCCGATTCCAGTTGCTTTGGACACTCCAGTGGGACGTGAAGAAACTAAACACGAGATGGCAGAACCACCAGCTATGGAAGAAATTAAGCAGGTGTCAGAAGTTCCTGTCTTTGAGGAGCCGAAAGAAGCGGAGCAGAAGGTAACTGTAGCCCTTGCTGCAGAAAAACATGAATCTGATGTACCAGAAAGGTTACCTATTGAAGTAAAACCACCAGTAGAAGCAGCACCGATGACTGAAGCAGCGCAGATATTAGAAGCTCCTACTGTAGAGACCTTTGAACATAAAGCAGCAGATTCGGCTATTCTAGAAGCTAAACCAGCCAGTCAAATAACCGCAGAAGAGGAGACAAAACAGGTACTTGAAGTTCCCCTCAAGGAGGAGCCATTCACAGAGCGAGAAAGAGTTGAAATGTCAAAAGAGACAGCGGAATCCAAGGTGAATTTAGAAATACCGGAATTAGAATTTCAACCAACATCAGAGGCATCGACTGCAGAAGAAAAACCATTGTCGCACGCACTGGTTATGGAAGAACCGGCAGCAATTCCTGAACTGCTAACTGCAGAAGGAGCAAGACAGGCATCGGAAGCAGCAGCACAAGGCGAACAGAAAATAGTAGGGCCATCGAAAGCGGAAGAAAAGAAAACGTTATCAGAGATTGTGGCTCCGGAGGGAACAAAAGCGTTGTTGCAAGCATCACTCTCTGAAGGACTCAATGTGGTATCAGAGGTTCCTTTTGCACCAGTCACAGAAAAAGTTACGCCTAAAATAGAGCCGCCTGCTACAGCTGCAGAGGAACAGATGTCAGATTCACACATTAGCGTTATCATAGAGTGGAAAGTGAAGCAGGTTGAAGCTCGTCACTCTGAACAGCCCCAAGCAATGCCAAAGGCGACTACATCAGAAGAACGAAAACTCGTGGAGACCCCGGCCGTTGGAACTGCCGCGGAGGAAACGCACGTAATAATGGAGGCACCAGTCATGGAACAGCCGGTACACATGTTACAAGAGTTGAAACCAGCTCTGGAAAAAACAGAAGAGATAGCAGAGCCACCAGTAGCTGCAGAATTGATGCATACATCAGAAGCAGCGGCACAGGCTGTGCAAGAGACAAAAGAGATAACAGAGGAACCAGTCTCTGGAGAATTGATGCCTACATCTGAAGCGCTCCAACCGGTTACGGAAGAAACGAGAGAGTTAGACACAAGACCAGTCACGAGAGGATTGGAACCAGTGTTAGAAGCAGCGGTGACGGCCGCGGAAGAAACAAAAAAGAAAACAGAGGAAGCAGTCACGGGTCAATCGAAGCCCACATCTAAAACGCTGAAACTGGCTGCGGAAGAAACAAAGGAGTTAGAGGCAGCACTGGTTGGAAATGACTTTGCACCTGTGTCAGAAGGAGCCGTACTAGCTGTGGAACAAACCAAAGAGATAACGGAGGTACCAATGGAAGAAGAATCGAAGTTCACATTAGAAGCGCCCACACAGGCTGCGGAAGAAGCAAAAGAGTTAGAAGCAGCGCAGGTCATTAAAAGCTTGGAACAAGGGCTACAAACAGCGGTGCCGGCTGTGCAAGAAACAAAAGAAATAATAGAGGCACCAGTTGCGGGAGAATTATTGCCCACATCAGAAGCACTCGTGTCGGCTCTCGAAGAAACGAAAACGGTAGCAGAGGCACCTGCTCCAGATGAGCTGAAACGTTTGTCTAGCTTACCGGGTGCGCAATTGCAATATGTAAAACCACCAGCTATATTAGAGCCATCAGCCACAGAAGAAACGAACTCAAAAGTTGCCGTAACATCTCAACTAGAGGGGGAAGGTGTACCAGAAGTACCAGTTATGGGCGAAGCCACGCGCGAACTAACAGAAGCAGTTGCTGCAGAGATTAAGCCTTTGTTGGAGGCACCGACTGCGGAGCTTCAGCATGCCGAAGAATCAGTGTCAGAAAAGCCAGTTGTAGAAGAAACACGACTGCTGACAGAGGTGCCAAAGCTAGAAGCAACACAGGTACCAGAACAACCAATCGCTGAGCCAGAACAGCGAGAAACTGCTAGAAAACCGGCGACGGAAGTGGCCAGAGATGAGCCTGGAGCAGTAGTCGAGCTAATGGAGACACAAGTTGGCATACCTGATACTACTACACTACAGCAATCACCGCCATATGATATTGTTGGGCATAAACCGTGGTCCGAAGAAGTGGAAATACTAGAAGAGCAGATACCTGGTATGGATGCTGTCGAGCCTAGTGAGAGTATGCAAGATATCAGGGCAAGTCATAAAGCATACCCTTACACCGAACCAGAAGAACAGCGACCAAGACGTCGTTCGTCTCAGTTTTATTCATACCTTGGCAGGTTCCCTCCACCAACTTCTGTCATTGAAGACCTTCGCGAGAAAGTGCAGAAAAATGGAGAGCAGGAAGAGCCTCGTCCAATAGTGGACACCACGATGGCCACCGCAGTAGAATTGGAGCATCCCAACGAAGTTAGCCCGCTTACTACCGCAACGGCGCTACAGGAATCTAAACCTGAAGTTGCTGCCGTAGAGAAGCAACTAGAGCAAGCTGCTCCAAAAGACATGCTTGAGAAGACAGAGGAGGTGCTGCAAAAGCCGTCGGTGTATACATTCTTGCCGAATTACACGAAACCTACGTCATTAGGCATAACGGAAGCTGTAAAGACGCACGAAGTAGCACACAAAACCACGAAGTCAGAGGAAAAACTGGAAGCTACCGCGCCCTCAACGGCATCCTTGCCGATTCTGGAGACAAGACTGTTGCCCAAAACGTCACGAGATACTTTTGTAATGCCAGTATTTCCAAGCACAGAACGCCACGTAAGCGAAAAGGTACCAAAAGATGATGAGTGTACATCTACTATCGAAGCAACTAAACCTGCTATTGAAGCACCATCAGAAAGAGCGGGAATTATCAAAGCAGTAGGAAAGCTAGAAGGGGCGGCTTCAAAAAATGCATTGGAAGAATCTTCAACAGCTCCCTCACCAATTTTGGATACAAGACTTGTCCCTAAAGATTCGCAAGAAGGTTTTGTAATGCCAGAACTGTCACAGCAATACATAAAACGCCAAGTAAGCGAAATGGCATTGAAAGACGAAGAAAAGGTTGATGAAGTTGTTCCCGAAATCGAAACAACAAAAGCTCAAGTGGAAGAGCTATCAGAAAAAGCAGTAACTACAAAACAAGAAGAAAAGCTGGAAGAGGCCGCTCCAACAAAGGGCCTCCAAGAACCAAAAGGCCCCGGCTTAAAGTCTACAGAAACGGGATTGCAAGTAGCAGCTGCGGATGCTGCACCAACATCTGATTTGGCGCCTACAGAAACATTAAAGGAGCTTGAGGAACCAGCTGCGAAAAAACCGGCAGAGGAACGAATACCCGTACAAGAAGAAAATCTCGCAGAGACAGCACCGACAGAGGCAACGGAAGAGCCAGAAGTTAATGCTCTAATTCCCGTGGAAACAAAGCTTACAGAAGAAAAAGAGACTGGGGCTGTTTCACCTTTGATTCAACCTACGCCTAAAGAACCATCAGTAAAGCCGGAAGAACCAGCGCTGAAGATAGAGAAACTGGTTGAGGAAGAAATACCCGTACAAGGAGAAAAGCTCGTAGAGACAGCACCGACAAAAGCAACAGAAGAGCCGGAAGTTCATGCCCTAATTCCTGCGGAAACAAAGCCTGCAGAGGAAATAGAGGCTGGGGCTGTTTCACCTATACTTAAATCTGCGCCTAAAGAACAATCAATAGAGCTGGGAGAACCAGCGGCGAAGGTAGAGACACTGGCTGAGGAAGCAATACCCGTACAAGCAGAAAAGCTCGCAGAGACAGCTCCGACAAAGGCAACAGAAGAGCCGGAAGTTCATGATCTAATTCGTGCGAAACCTACAGCAGAAAAGGAGACTGTGCCTGTTTCAGCTTCGCTTGAATCTGCACCTAAAGAACCGTTAGTAGAGCCGGAAGAATCAGCGGCGAAAATAGAGACACTGTCCGAGGAAGCAATACCCGTACAAGAAGAAAAGCTCGCAGAGACAGCACCGACAAAGGCAACAGAAGAGCCGGAAGTTCGTCCTATAATTCCTGTGGAAACAAAGCCTACAGAGGAAATAGAGTTTGGGGCTGTTTCACCTTTGATTCAACCTGCGCCTAAAGAAACATCAATAGAGGCTGAAGAACCAGCGGCGAAGGTAGAGACGCTGGTTCAAGAAGCAATACCCGTACGAGAAGAAAAGCTCGCAGAGACAGCTCCGACAAAGGCAACAGAAGAGCCGGAAGTTCGTCCTATAATTCCTGTGGAAACAAAGCCTACAGAGGAAATAGAGTTTGGGGCTGTTTCACCTTTGATTCAACCTGCGCCTAAAGAAACATCAATAGAGGCTGAAGAACCAGCGGCGAAGGTAGAGACGCTGGTTCAAGAAGCAATACCCGTACGAGAAGAAAAGCTCGCAGAGACAGCTCCGACAAAAGCAACGGAAGAGCCGGAAGTTCATGCTCATATTCCTGGGGAACCTACAGCAGAGAAAGAGACTGGGCCTGTTTCATCTGTACTTGAATCGGCGGCTAAAGAACCTTCAACAGAAGCGGAAGAAGAATCAGCGGTGAAGGCAGAGAAACTGGCTGAGGAAGCAATACCTGTACAAGAAGAAAAGCTCGCAGAGACAGCTCCGACAAAAGCAACGGAAGAGCCGGAAGTTCGTGCTCTAATTCCTGCGGAACCTACAGCAGAAAAAGAGACTGGGCCTGTTTCATCTTCACTTGAATCGGCGGCTAAAGAACCTTCAACAGAAGCGGAAGAATCAGCGGTGAAGGCAGAGAAACTGGCTGAGGAAGCAATACCTGTACAAGAAGAAAAACTCGCAGAGACAGCAACGACAATGGCAACGGGAGGGCCAGAAGTTCATGTTCTGGAGTCTGTGCAAACGAAAGATTCAGCAGAGAAAGAGACAGAGGGTGTTGCACCAGTTCCGGAACTGGAGCCTAAAGAAACAACAAAGCAAACCGAAAGACAGGTTCCAAGTAAAGAAAAAACAACCGACGAAAAGGAACAACTACCACAAACACTCGAGGTAGTTCCAGAAGTGCCCAAGGAAGAGGTCATCGCTACATCTGTGCCATCTGGGCCAGTTGCGGGCGAAGAAAAGTCGTCGGCTCCACCACCCCCGCAGGAGCCCGTAGCTTCTGTAACTGGGGAAGGCGTGTCAGTAGAGCCAGACAAGAAATCACCAGATTCCCTCCTGGAAGCCGTTGCAGCTCCCAAGATTAAAGAAACAGAAATTTCTGAAGGGCCTGCTCAAGAAATGCTTCAGCTGAATGTGATGATCGAAATAAGTCCAGCTTCACTGCAGGAGCCTGAAAAGAAAGAAGAGGGTGAAAAGCCAACTGCCGCCACAGCATCCGAGATTGAAGAGCACGCAACAAAGGAGGGCGAAAGTGCTGAGACAGCGCAAGCGAAAACTGAAGCGCCAGAAACACCTGAAGTTGTTCTCGACGAAGAAAAACGGGTTCGCGAGATACTGGAGTTTGAAATGAACCTCTGCAGAGCACGCAACCTCGGTAGCGCGCTGCCGAAAGCCGAAGAGCTCTTGCACGTTGGTACGCCAGTTAGTGAGCCTGTGGAGTCTGCGGAGCTGGCGCTCCTTGAGGAAAAGCTTTCTCAGCCTCCAGGAACGTCGGCGGTCCCCACGGAATCTCCTAAAGCTGACACGCTGGCGCCGTCTACACAAGAAGGTGGCCAAGCAGACACAGAACCGGCAGAGCCGATTCTCGACGCTTCGGATTTCAACAAAGGACCTATGTCGGACTGGGAAACGGAGCTGCAGCAACTCAGGGATTCCAGGCTTCATGGTGCGCCGTACAGGGCAGGCGAGCAAGGAAAAGCACTACCTGCTGACGCGGCCGTGGGTGCTCGAAAGTTCATTTTTCCGGAAGGCGAGGGCAAGAAAGGTCCTGAGGAAAAGCAAGTTACCATTCCACCAGAGGCTGAGAGTGGCAGCCCAGGACCTGCCGCGCCGTCCCAGAGTGGCTTAACCCAGCGCGAGTCTGTCGTCATTGTCTACGAGAGCGACACGCTCGGAATGATTACGCCCGACTATGAAATTCGGCTGAAGAACGAGCGCGAGATTCGTATTAGACCATCCGAACAGCCTGACACATCTGCACAGCCACATGAAGGACCACCGAGATCATTCTTTCGACTGGACGCGGATACTGAGGGAGGGTACCCCAAGTCCCCAGTTATCCACCACGTGAGTTTCACGAGAGAAGAGGGCGCTCCTCTTGATGAAAAACCAGAGCCTGTGAAAGAAAAAGAAGTCAAACGTTCTATGCTAAGCCTTCCCGAAGGAACGCTGGATACAGAACAAGTTGCAGAACCTGTGCCGTCAGCCTCATCCTTCGCTTCGGCAGCAGGTGCCGGGCCCGATGAAAAAAGGAAATTTCTTGGTGCAAAAGAACAGTCTGCTGACGAAGCGCACCCCCAAGACGACGGGCTTTCGAAGGTACCCATAAGTGCTGCTGAAAAAGAAAGTGAAGTCATGCCAGAGCATCGTGGTGTCGAAACTCCAGAAGAAAAAGGGAGTGCTGAGCCAAAAGCAGAAGCCGATATTTCATCACGTGTCTTTCTTCCAACACACAAGGCCTCGACGGAAGGCGAATCTGGGCCGACAGCAGAAGGCGAGGCTCCGGCACCTGACAAGGTGAAAGGAGAGGAAGCCCCCCGCACTTTCCTGTCAGCGAAGAAGCCATTGCCGCCGGAAGCCGGAATACAGCCGAACCTGGAAGACAATATCGCTCAGGAAGCACGCGAAGCCATGGTTTTACCAGAGCAGCAGCGCGAGGAGAAGGCGGAAAGACCCAAAGATCAAGACACACTGCTCTTACCAAGAGATGAGCTCCAGGACAAAGCCCGAACAATATCGGAAAAAGAAATTGAACATGCACTAGAGGTTGCAGAAGCTCTCGAGCCTCCTACAGCAGAGGTGGCTGGTAAAGACGTAGCCGGAAAGGTACCCGACGAAGAACAGGACTTGAAAGAAGGCACACCGCTGGTCGGTATGATGGTGGAGCGACAACCTGAGAAAGAAATCGAACCTTCGAAGATAGATGAAACAATGATGATTGTACCTAGAGAGGAGCTCCCCAGTGGTGCGCGAGCGACACCGCCAAGCGACGTCGAGGCACCCCAGCGTGTGGCAGCCGAGGTAAAAACCGCAAAAGTAGCTGGAGAGGATGAAGGGAAAGCACCGAGCGGAGACCTCGTTGAGCTTACTGAGGTCAGACAAATGGCACTGCCAACAGATGAGAGCCAAGCGCCCGTTTCGAGGGCTCCTGTCGTAGAGCAAGTCGTGATTCCGGTGCACAAGAGACCCTCGGACACCGAAAAGCCCGACGCCTCGGTCATCTCCGCCATAGAGCGGGACCTGGTATCGGCGGCGGGCCCATCTGTGGAAGAGCCCAAAAGAAGCACCCCTATGTCAAAGGACGACTTGCACCATGCCGTCAGCTCTGACTGGGACGTCTTGTCTAGGGAATCACTGCAGGGAAGGCCCGGCACCAGGACGGCCGACACACAGACTGAGCTGTCCACTGATGTCAGGAGCAAGGACGTGCGCGAGGCCTCGACGTACGCATTCCTTTCTGAAGAGACTGAAGAGGTCAGAAGGGCGCCAGACGACTACCTGCCGCTCTACTTGCACCGGGTGACGCTTAACGACAAGGTGAGCCGGCGCGCTGCGTGTGCCTCCACGTGCATTTAGCCAGCGCCATGTAAATGCGCAAGCTCTGTCCGCCATCAGCCGCGAGGTCACACACCACAGCGTTTGCGATCGTATGGTAACAGCAGTAAGCGTGAAGCGGTGATTATCGTGTCTGTGTTCTGTCACGCCAGGCTTAGCGATGAGTGAACGTTGCGGCTCCAAGCGCTCAGGCCCCGGGCTGTGCGTGTGGGGTCAGTTTTCTGTTGCTGTACGCTTGAGTATGCAGCACTGTTGATCCGTCAGAAGCAGGAGAGCGAACAGTTTGTAGACACTTTAGCATGCCCTAAATACGATGAAGGCAAAAGCCTGCGCACTCACGATACATCCATTAAATTCGTTTGACATCCTCATTCGAATGCGTTGTTACTTCTTATTACTTGTTTTCTCTCTACTTTTTTTTACTTGTTCTCTTTTTCGGTCACCTAAACATCGCCGCTGGTTCTGCTTGGTTAATGACACATTAGAACGGTCGTGGGCAAGTCTATAAAGACTATTAAGACACATACGCAGGTTCACTAAATGTTTTTTATTATTATTGTAGCACTGTATTCAACGAGGGAAGCTACGTGGGATTGTATATACGGTGTCTTCTACTTTCTAGTAGGGCAGGCAAAATGAGAGCGACGCGAAGAGGCAAATTATACAGACACGCAGTGCCAACTTTCAGTAACAGATTTATTTCCAGTTCTGGCAGGCGCACTTATACTCCTCAAAACGTCATGTGTACATTCCTCGGCAAAGAACACAACCGGAAAAAACCACACGCAGACACTTTTTTGGTCGCGCTGGTCCACAAGGGTGTCCGTTCAATGCGAACATAGATAATCGAGCTCTTTTTCATTATTATTGATAAAGAAATACCGGCGCATGCGCTTGAATTTCGGTGCCATAACGCCGGACGGTCAAATTTCCGACCCATGAGCCACTCAAGCCTTTCGCCTTAATAAAGGAAAGGCTGAGATGCCAGCCACGCACTTTCCCGCACATGCCCACTTTCCTAAGCTACACAGAGATAAGGTTAAAGGAAAGAAGCAAACGCATAGAAGGAAAAGCAGGTGCGCAGACTGCGGAGATCGAAATGTCACTGAATGTTCACGGAAACCTATCAAATCCAACAAATTTTACGCTGCCTTGTTTGCCAGTGACACAGTGGCAATGGTCGAAGAGCTTTTACCACTGGAAGTTGTTTTGAAATAAGCAAACTTAGCCCGACCGGGCGATGCCGACCCCCCCCCCCCCCACACACACATACACACACACATACCTAAAGTGCCATTACCAGAGATTTGTCACCCACATTTTTTTTTACGTTCATCGACCTTTTCACCTGCAGTTTTACTGGCACTAATAGCTTACTGCATCATTGATGGCGCGGACGTGCACGGCTTTCAATTCATACTTTCGCTTTATTTCTGCAAATCCTGACAATACGAGGACAAGCGCATTAGAAGCACTAGCGGCGGCTGCCTCATCCGTATTTTCTCACTTCAACATTTTGTTTTAAATTTCCACTGTAAACACCATGCACGTACACAAAATATTTAAATGTACACACAGGACAAAGTTTATTATATTTTTGAAAGAGATGGGAGGTAGCCAATTAAAAATTATTTCTAAAGGTATGGATAGCCTATGCCTAGAGAATTAATATGTTGCTGTATGTTCACCACGCTTCAGATTGCATTGCGTGCTTTTTTGACCATGAAAAATCCTATAGACTTCAGGGACCCTTCGGCAGAGACCTTTATCAATGGTGCATAATATGCACGTGAATGTTCTTTCTCAGTATTGCTACTCTTTCCAATAAACAATGCTAACGACTCATGAAAATAATAAACTTGTAATTATTTACAACATTTAGAGAAGATGGAAACATCGTCAGTTGCATGCAAAGGTAATAAATATATACAGGGTGTCCCAATTAACTGCCATGCGCCCAGATTTAAGATAGACCAGTTGCGTTACTCGAAGAAAACCTAGTGCGTATTGTTCACAGTACAGTCAAGTAGCTGCCAGTAAATTTTTCGTTACTGAGATTAAATTAGGTAATTGTAATTAATTATCTAACTCCAGGCGTACTATCATAATTATCAAGGTGTCAATGAGCATTTGAAGGCACAGCCAAGGGACATCTAACTGCGGTATTTTTAGCGATGTGCTAATTGCGAACTAATTTTTTTCCGACTGATAAGTAAACCCAACGAAATATGGAGAATACCACGTGACTGCGCTCCCACACGGATCATAAAGCAGCGCCCTCGAACAGGCTGCACCTGAGTTATCCAGAACAAAATAAAGGAAATAAGGAAAATCATCGTGATCGAGCAAGTCTGCCGCGCCACGGCCGAAGTAACACGTCGCGTTTGGTGTTGGAAACAAGCTGTGATGGCTGTTGTCTTAGCGTAGATAAAGTGCACGGATGTTTTTGTTTGTTTTTTTGCCCTGAAAACCTATTACCACAAAAGCGAATTGACAACGTCAGCGCAAAGGTTTAAATGTACGTTTTGTTTCGTCCCTGTTGCCATGTGTTTCTCGAATGAGCAGAAGGTAAACATGATCCTCGCTTTGGGGTCTCCAAATGGCAACGAGAGGAAGGCCGCAAATATATATATCAGTCATGGAAGTGTGGCGGTAGACCAAACGCATCGACTATAATCAGAAATTACGAAAACCTGAGACAAACCGGCAGCTTCAAGAAACAGCGGTGGAGGACTCCATCTTTGAGTCCTAGCCTACGCACGGATGTTCTAGCATTTATGGCATCAAACCCTCATGCTAGCGTGCGGGATGTGGCCGCCCAGGTATGAATTCCCAATCCATCAGTTTGGAGGATTCCAAATGACGGCCTTTCACCCGTACCGCCTTAACCAACACCAATGCTTCTCCAATTGGGTCCTCACAGAAGCCGATGAGTCGCCGGATTTTTTTAGCATCATCATATGCACAGATGAAGTCAATTTTCGCAGAAACGCCTAGGTATAAAGCATAATGCACACTATTGGAGGGACTTCAATCTACACTGGGTAAAGCGGAATCGGCACCAGTACCAGTGGTCGCTCAATGTGCGATTCGGAATTTACGGCGGTGCTATAATCGGTCCCATCTTCTTCGATCACACACTGGCTGGACAGCGTTACGTGGACTAAATCCTCGGAGGAGTGGTGAATGAGTTTCTCAGCGAAGTCCCACTGCCACGTCTTCCACTTCTGTGGTATCAGCAAGATGGGGCACCTGCACACAGAAGTTGTCGAGGACGAAACTGGCTGGATATGAGTTTTCATGCGCAATATAGGGAAGGCGTGGGCCTGTAAATTGGCCGGCTGGGTCACCTGACCTTTCTCCACTCGATTTCTTTGGGGTTATGTGAAAGATCGTGCTTACATGATCGAGACGGACGTCAGATTAGTTCAAGGCAAGGATAACGGATGTCTGCCCTAGAATTCGAGCGTCGGTCACCAAGAAAGCCACTGAAGATGCGACAAAACAGACACAGTACTGCGTAGTTGTTAAAAAGGAGACATATTCGAACATGTTCTCTAGGCTGGTGTTCAATGGAGCTTACAATTTCCTAGATAATAAGGGCGCACTAAAATCTAACGGCGTCCTTTTTATTCTTTTTTTTTTTGTGCAGACATCCTGATGGCCAATTCGGCTCATTTAGAAGTGGTATATTTACTTTCTTGAAAGCATCGGTTTTGTCTTTTCTCACCACGTGGGCCCGCTTCCTCGTCTGTTTACTTCTTTTATTTTATGCCAAGAAGCTGTTCTTGCAGACGTATACACTCTCATAAAAACTAAAAGCGTCCCTTTAATTTGGCTTTGGTCCAAAGCAAGTTTCTGGCGCGGAATGCAGCTGCGCGCGCACTCTGTCGATGCGGGCCAAGCAACCCCGTGATTTTGAAACATACTATAACTATTACATTGCTTTTCGTGTTTCGTGCGTGGTTGAAGCGTTGCTTCGGCCGCATTATCAAGGGGCTTTTGTTATCAATGTGATCAGTTAGCCTTTGAAGACGGATAGTGGGTGTGGTGTAGAAATGAGAGGAAGGAATAGCTGCAAAGACGCGAAACCGGCTGTTGCTGCTCCTTCCATACCATTATCAAGGTGATGCGCTGTCTCTTCGGGCTTGCGACAGGCAACGTAGTTGTTTTCAATCAGCTTATTTGAGGGTGGTGCTTTATGGTGCAGGTGGGAGCGCATTCACGTGGTATTTTTCATACGTCGCGAGGTTTCTTTGCCAGTCGGGAAAAAATGTACACAATTAGTACGTCGATGAAAAGACCGCAGTTATATGTCATTTTGGGATGCTTACAAATGCCTCATTCACACTTCTAAAATTGGTACAGTACTTCTCGAGATAGATAATTAATTGCAATTACCGAATTCAATCTCGGTAACGAAAGCATTACTGGCGGCTGCTAAACTGTACTGGAAACAATATGCACTAGGTTTTCTTCGAGTAACGCAACTACTCCTTTTTTAAGTCTTGGTGCATCATAGTTGGGGAACACTGCATAGTTCACTCAGTAACTGAAATTAGGCCAAGCCGGATTCGCTTGAAATCAGAGTCAACGGCAGTCATGCGCAGCAGACTCACAGAAAAAGAAAAAAACGAGAGAGAGAGAGAGAGAGAGACAGAGAGAGAGAGGCTGCAGCTTCTTCGGAAAGGCGAAGCAGTATTAGTGATAGCCAAGTATGCGACAATTGCACGAAGGAAGATTACACCGCCGAGAGGACTCCGGCTGTGAAATTGAACTGTCTCAGACTATGAGGTCTTGTATATACTCATATAACGCCGTCACTTCAGCGCTCAATTTCCGATTTTTCGAGGTACACACACACACACACACACACACACACACACACACACACACACACACACACACACACACACACACACACACACACACACACACACACACACACATATATATATATATATATATATATATATATATATATATATATATATATATATATATAGGTCCGGCCCCAGCCTCCTCCCGGATAAATGAAAATTTTCCGCCTATGGGCATTGCCGTGATCTAACATGGCTAACGAATCTTCTGGCTATGGTCATGCCAGCAGACTGGCCTCCACGGAAGTCGATCACTGCAGCTAGGCATCGTTACGTCGTTGGCTATCATAAACCTGTTCAGCTCTCCACGTAGAATGGGGGACTTGATTCAAATATTCCAGTGCTTACTGCGGAAAGCAGGAAGCAGGCCAAAGGGATAAAAAGCAACAGGAGAAAATTAAATTATGCGGTGTTGCGGGCCAAAACCACGATCTGATTATGAGGCACGCCGTAGTGGGGTACTCCGGAAACTTGGACCACCTGGAGTTCTTTAACGTGCACCTAAATCTAAGTACACGGGTGTTTTCGCATTCCGCCCCCATCGAAATGCGGCATCCGCGGCCGGGATTCGATCACGCGAACTCGTGTTTCGTAGCCCGATACCATAGCCATAAGCTACCACGGTGGGTCTAGCGCAGAAGTAACGAGGTCGCGGGATCGAATCCCGGCCACGGCGGCCGCATTTCGATGTGGGCAAAATGCGAAAACACCCGTGTACTTAGATTTAGGTGCACGTTAAAGAACTCCAGGTAGTCAAAATTTCCGGAGTCCTCCACTACGGCGTGCCTCATAATCAGAAAGTGGTTTTGGCACGTAAAACCCCATAATTTAATTTTCAATTTTTTTAACGCTGGCCTTCCTTCTCAATCCCGCGTTCATTCTGTCCGGTTGCTTTCTACCCTTCTGCCCTATTCCCTCTTTTCCTCTAAGCGCTGGAAGTGTTTTAATAATGTCACAGTTCCAACAAGCTTCTGTATTTACTAGAGAGCGCGCGATGCTCTGGAAGAATGCGCACATAAAAAAGTCAGAGGACGCTGCTTTCGAATTGTTGTTCTTTCTTCCGTTGTGCTTCAAGTTGGGTGATGCGAGGAAATTCTCTATCACATTCTAGTCCAATAATGAGCCCCTACAAGAAACTGAATGTCTGAGATTGAAGGCCCAGCGAACGCGTCCACACAACGCCCAGAATTGCATGCGCGGCGCAGGCGTCGTGTGTTTGCCACGCACCCCTGAGGAGGGTTCTTCCTCTGCGCAGCCTTCGATAGCGGAAATGATGCGCAAGCTGACGCCGGCGAGCGAGGAGTGGGAGGAAGCGGTGCCCATGAACTGGAAGGTCAACCCGGCCAAGGACCTCGAGAAGTGGCCGTCGCACTGCATGCAGGACGTGCGCGCGCCCACCATCGTCCTGCTCGGGGGCATCAACCTGTCGGCGCTGGGCGAAGTGCTCACGGGTGAGTTGTCGTGCCCGCGACGCCTTGCGTTGCGCAACGTGCACCTGTGTGCAATGCCGCCACCGAACGTGTTTTTTTTTTAGAGCGCAGCTCTTTGGCGTCCGTTCCTGGGTTTCGCGTCGTCGTCGGCGTTGTCGTCGGCCTCGTAACCAGCTCCGCCCCCCTTTCATCCCCCCAGCGCTAGCAGCGACCGACTGATACCGCTGGATGCCGCTGACGCCGCTAGAGAGTCAAGATAACGTGACTGCATAGAACACCGTCGCCGCCATGCAGAAAGAGGAGGAAAGGGTCCCCCCCCCCCTGTTCTTGTGTGGCGGATAGGGTGCTCTTCAGTTGCCGACGCGCCGGTTATTTCACGTAGGCCCCGGCACGTCGACGAATACGTGACCACCTTCCCACGGCTAGACCTGGTTCTTAGCGCTGCGGAAGCGAGGGTATCATATTGTTTGTGTCGGCATCGGCGGCGTTGTCTCTGAAACCAACTCCGCAGCTGGGGTTGACTCACTATCGGCGTCAGCGGCATCAGTCAGTCGCTGCTATCTCTTCCCTCCTCCCTTTATCGTGTTGTCCGTTTGCTGCGCGCGCTTCTGCCCCCATCGTTTGCCGCTGGGTGTACACGCCGCCCCCCTCCCCCCTCTTCCTGCGAGTCTCCGGTTGTCAAAGCGCCGGCTCGAACTTAATTCCTTTCTTCGCTCCTCCTCCAATGCAACCCCTGTACGGTGGCAATCAGAGAGCCAGATCGGTGGCGGCGGATCTGTATATGTGCACCGCCCGAGCCGAAATTGCCGCTGCCGTTCGCCCTGTGCGGTGGCAATCAGAGAGCCAGATCGGTGGCGGCGGATCTGTACATGTGCACCGCCCGAGCCGAAATTGCCGCTGCCGTTCGCCACTGCGAAATTATCTGCCAGTTCTTTCTGAGCCATGAGCGAGACGACCGATGGAAGTCCTCCGTCTGCTGCTGCTGCTGCTGCTGCTAAACGAGCTGCCAGAGCAGAGGCCCAGCGCCGTCGCCGTCAGAATCCAGAGGTGCGTGCCGCCGAAGCAGAAGCTTACCTAGTGGAGTCTTTTTTAAAGGAATACGTGTGAAAAATAAAAAAAAAATTCTGTGATAGCGCATACATGTGTTGCTCGATTTCTTTGCCTCAATCTATCGAAAAGGTGAAACAGCTTATTTGCTGCGCTCAAATTTCGCATTAGGAAGTAACGTAATCGTCGGTAATTTTTTTAATAACAAACAACCGCAGCAGAAAGACGAACTGTTGGCAGAAGGGGCGACAAGCATCGCCTGAAATGTGTGCGTCTCTTCTTTCTGTAATCCGTTTCCTTTACGCAGCGTATATGAAGAGTTTCTAGCATTTGGATAGCCTTTTTATTCCTTCAATCGCTAAACGTTGATAGATTGAAGAAAACAAAATCAGCATTACAACCACGAAAAATATTGGTCTGCAGCGCGCAGCGGTAGTTTACAAAACATCGCAGGTTTACATTTCCGCTTCCGAGAGGGGAGAGCGTGGCGGTTTGAGCGAGTTGCTATTCCATGACGTTTTCTCGATATTCGCGCGAAAATAGAAAAGGTTTACAGGGAGGCGCTGTCCCTTAGCGCACCTCTGTCTCCGTTTTTAATGCGTATTGGCTAGGTGAGGTGCCCGGTGTCATTTCCTGCTCCGTCGCGTTCGTCCTTCGCGCCCCAAAAGATCCATAGCACCCTCCAAGCTTGAATAGGTGGATTTCTGTGAGCTTCTGTGCGCTTACCGCCGCCTTCTCTTGGACGCACGAGCCTCCGACGCGATATTTTGTCAGAAAACCTCCGGGTGCCGACACACGGTCCCGAAGGCCCAAATCGGAGAGTTTCGATACGGTAATCACCAGAGGGAACTCTGGTGCCCACGGGGTGGTTCAGCCAGCATCGTATTAATGATGGTTATAGCTTCATGGATTTGCCTAAACATCGCCCTTCTGGCTTCAAACAGGTTCGAGGCCTTGAAAACTCAGCATTTTAAACAAAGTACTGTTCTCTAAATGAAGGCCATCGACATTCTCTGACGGCAGGATTCGAACACACGGCGTCTAGGCGCGGTGTTGCAGCCGTCACGCCGCGGACGCGACAAGGGCACTCTTGCGGATTTCTCGCGCGCAAGCGAGCGCGTAAGCGAGCCTGGGTGCCAAGCGAGGCTTGACACCCAGGCGAGAGCTTGCGCGGCTAAGGTAGGCACCGAAAACGCAAGCAACCAGATAATTGCGTCTGCAGCAACAGGGTTCTAGAAGCTTCTGAAGAGGATGTGTTGGAACGAAGGCGAGCATGTCGGCGGGCAAATTATGCAAGAGAAAAAGCACTACAACAACGTTCTTTCATTCACCAGACGCACAACTCGTCGTGAAAAAAAATCACGAGCCACCTCTGTGAATGCGGATGACCAGCGAAGCTGTTTAGCGCACGACACACAGGTGACCCAGGGTATTGAACAATGGTACGAACATATTTATTGTCCTAATCTGTGGTCGTACCCGCCGTGTTGGGCTGCTGAGCACGAGGTCGCGGGATCGAATCCCGGTCACGGCGGCCGCATTTCGGTGGGGGCGAAATGCGAAAACACCCGTGTGCTTAGATTTAAGTGCACGTTAAAGAACCCCAGGTGGTCAAAATTTCCGGAGTCCTCCACTACGGCGTGCCTCATAATCAGAAAGTGGTTTTGGCACGTTAAAACACATAATTTAATTTGTGGTCGTCGTGGCGACATAGCTACGCACACACATTCGCGTATCACCTTTGTTATTAAATGTGTCCGTCATAAAAGACAATGAATGGCTCACGCCATGTTGTGCAGCTTTCACGAAGAACCACATTGATAAAAAGTGTACGCACGTTCTCTGCGCATTGAGACTTTGTTCGATAGTTTTGCCAGCGAATGTTAACTTTATTTCTCTACGGTAGACCAACTTCAAGAAAATTTCATTCACGTCAACTTTCAGTGTCGCCTTGACAGAGCAACCTAATTTGCGAGCCTACATACAACACCGCGTTATTGTGGTATAGACGTTAACCAGATACCGGCTTAGCTTTTGCTACAAGCTGTTGTGATCAGCGTCCGTTGATTCCCATCTGCAGCCTTATAGTGACTAGCTATCACCCTCTCTTGCATTTATCCTGTGCATGGTACTCCCGTGTTCAAAGGAACTGTATGGTACGATCGATAAGGACGGTAGGAAACGCTCGCGTTAGGGCTGTCATCGTTAACGGGAGCAACCCATTCGCAGGCTGCCTGGTGCTGCGTTACAACCTGGAGGAAAACGAGTGGCGTCGTTGCAACATGATGCCGCTGCCTCGCTACGGCCACCGCTGTGTATTCCTCAACAATGAAATTTACGTAATCGGTGAGTGATACTGTTAGCGAGCACGGAAGTCGAATACACGCCGGCCATATGTTGTAATACATCGGTGATGCATGCACGGGTTCCGTTGCTTTGATTTCTATCAACGACAACGATGCGTCATATTGAAACTAAATTCGCGGTAAATACCTGAAACTATTCATATGTGCGCTACAGCCAGTCGTGAAGTCAAGCAACTGCTGGGTAATCATCGCTGGTGCGAAGTTTAACGATCGTTGCTTGGAACTGCACGCGTGTGTGCTCTCCTTTGATATTCCGGACAGCTGCAGCGAAATTGTCGCAAGGTATGATGCGGGGATGATTGGTGTTTCATGTTACTGTTGCTTATATCGCATATATCCCGGCCAAGGACTGGAAACGACGAAAAGCTCACTTCCGACTGTGTATTTTTTTATTTCTCACGAGTAACATATACAGTGTGTTTTTCTGTCGTTGTTTTTTAGACAATACATTCTTTATATATATATATAAACAAGGTTATAAGAGCAGTGAACGCGGAGTTTTTGCGGAGGAGTTCCTTGTTGAGGCGGACATATTTTGCCACTAATAACGTGAGCTTGGGAAGAATAATTAACGAAAATTTATGAACTTCTTTATTTGCGCTTTTGGGATAGTTTAAATGGTGAACTTGAAGGCGGTCACGTTTTAAAGCACCCTCTTCTTTTTTTTTTCCATCTCGAAAGTCGCATCTAATTCGAGATATCTATAATCGAATTTCAACGGTAAATCCGGGAAACATCGAAACCGAGCGCCGCGGGAGCGCATAGGGAGGTCGGCCCCGCCATCACCACGTCAGCCCGAAACGCCCCGTGAGGACAAGCGCGAGGAAGTTTGTGACCGAACGCCTCGGGAAGTGGCAGCCGCTGCTGACGCGGCACGCCTGCCCAGCACGTGCCGATGTCTGTCGGGTCAGGATTTGCCGTGGCATTCAAACTTGGCCCGACGCTTTTTTACGGGGCATTGCCGTCCGACGCGCACCGGGACGCGTTCAGCCTCGATATTGCCTCGATTATGCTTTGGAATTTGATGGTGAATGTCTCGATTTATTTGCAACTCTCAAGATTATTAAAAGATGAGTGTGCATAAAAATTTCACTGCCTCCAAAGTTGAACGAGACGAAATGGAATGGAGGGACCCGATTTTCATTATTCATATCATGAGAAGCCAACGAACAAAGAAACCAGGGACAACCTTGGTGTCATTGGCGTCTTTGTTCGATGGCTTCTTTTTTTTTTTTTGTCCGTGGTGTCTTGGTTTGTTGGTTTCTTACGATAGGCCTCCAATTTTGCCATTTATACAACTGCCCACAAGGCAAAAATAAAGTTAATTAATTAATGTTTCCTAATTAGTCTGAAGCTCACGTTATTAGCGGCAAAGTATGTCCACCTTGCCTAGGAACTCGTCGGCAAAAGCGCCGCGTTCGCTACTCTCATTCGACTTCTATGAAAAAGCTGTATTTTCTAAAAAAACACCCAGTATATGCACACGTGAAACTCCAAGAAAGAGCTTCCAAAATACAAACGTTTCCAAGAACACTAATTCTTAGCACCGTTCGGATCGCGGATGCGCCCCTCGGTTTCAAGACACCGCAGCAAGGCGCATGGACGACCAGGCGACAATCATTGTCGAAGTCGGGGCCATTGCTGAGGGTGGTGATGTCAACAAGCGTTCCATCGCTCTTCTGCAAAAAGAAGTGTCTTATTTAGGATGCACGGAAAGCGGTGCGCCCACTTAGGGTGTTTCACAGTCGGCACATAGTCACGCTCCTGTTATCAGGATTTGGTTGCGTCATTTCTTTCATTACAAACTTAACGTGTGCACACATGTGTTACTCGCGGGGAGTAGATAAACAGTTGGAAGCCAGCTCCTCGTCGTTTCCTGTTCGTGTCCCCGTGTGCGTTGCAAGTGTTACGGTCGGCCTTCGGGGGCCTTCAACGCTGCAAAGCTATTTCATCCCGCTGCACGTGCTTCGATCGACCCGCGGTGCTGGCGCCCTTCGGAGAACCAGCGAGGACGACAGCGCTAACCGACCATTCGCCTCGTTCGGAGAATCGGTGATGGCAGCAGGGCGGGCCGAGTTTGGCGCCCAACGTATTGTTGGTTGATTTGCCGGGTCTTCATGGTCTCTCTCGGCAGCAAGACGAGCAAACTTCCCTAACAAAAGGGTGCTTTGCGGTACGGGGGCCCCAGGATTTGTCACAGTCTGCTGACACTCGTGGCGACTACAGGAGAAAGGCAGCTCTGGAATTTAGAGGCGCAAGACAATGGGCAACCGGCAGCCGCGCTGCGGGGGTCAGCTCGGGGAACCGACGTGCCTTTCAAGACTCAAGATAATGGACAACCGGCGGGTCAACTTCGATGACTGGTCGAACGGCTCTCTCACCTAGGGAACTAGGGACCAATGGAGTGTTTATAACCAGCTGTTGTCGGCTGCTAGAGTGTGCTCGTGCTCGTCTGTGATCGTGCTCGTTTGCTGTATGCTTCGTCTTGCGTGCTCCATTTGGGAGCCACGCTAGACTGTCGATGTATCTCTTGTTTAAAATGTTAGTCCTGTAAATAAACCCTGTACGCCTAGTTCCTCCCAAGTTCCTCTCTACGACCTTCAACCCTTATAAATGGTTGCAGCGGCGAGATCGTCCGTCAACTCCTACAACTGTATGCCAGCGGTGGGATCGTCCGACAACTCTAATACAAGTCAGTCCCAAGGCGAGGTTGGCTGGTTTCCGTCGTAAAAGATTATATCGGTCACTTCAATTCACGTGGTGTCAATCTGAGGAATTCTAAGCGTGCACACGTTGTCCGCCTTTCGTTTGTGCGATTTCACAACGTTGGCTACTCTTGCCAGGATCAAAATAGTTAAAGTGCGATACCCAATGCCAGCGTACACACAGTTCATGGCCATGATGCTGCCTAAATATGACACCGCGAGGGCACCTCACTCATACACAAGCTTTGCCTAGTTTTGTCTTCCTCTGGTTGAAGTACCTTGTCGGAAAAGGGTGTGCCGCGAAAATGAAGATTTAAATAACAAAAAAATGTCCGACGATTACGATACTCCGCAATGCGAAATTTTAGCGCAGCTTCGCGCGTGTTTTTCTTTTTTCGCGATGTATTGAAGGCAAGGAATTTGGCACAGAAATCACCGCACTGATTGGCAGTGGGCCAACGCCGGCAGTGCCTTCACAGAGGGAGGTGCAGTAGGGGAACGCTGGCATGATGAGCGGCATCGTGGCCAGCCGTGGTAGAAGACGACGACGAACGCGCGAGCGGTAGCACGAGAGCGTTCGCGCGGTTACGCCGAGGGACGCCGACGCTTAGCCGAGGATGGGGGCCCAAGAGCTGCGCTCCAAATACGGTTCCCAAATGGCAACGTGAAGAAGATGCGCTTTTCACATGTGCGTTCATATTTAACCCTTTCAAATCTAAACAGATGATAGTGATCTAAAGAACAAAATGACGCTTCATTTTGCAGCCCCTGAGGGAGCACGGCGAAGCGCCGTCAGGAGAGAGGGAGTGGGAAATGAAAGTGAATGGATGAATAGCGAGAGGACTCCACCATGTGTAAAAGAGGACAGGTGGTGGTCCTCAGCAAAGGGGCCATTGTCGTAGCAGGTGCTCACAAGGTGGCGATCCCAGTTGAATCGACAAACTACAGGAAGCTTCGCAGCGCAGGGAGCTGGGGACGCAATAGGAATGGCAGGTCAGTCTCTGTGGGCGTTGGAAGTGCGTGGCGTCTCCTGGATGGCGACGACTGTGGAGAAGAATAAACTTTGTTGAACGAAGGGACTCCGTGTGGTTAATCTCGGGTGGAGCCCTCTTATAGAGCCCCACTGGGCCTGGTCCAGGATCGCCAGTTGGCTTCCCAATGCCCGCATGGAACGGAGCGTTCCCGCGCAAAGGATGGCCAGGCACAGAGAAGGATGCTGCAGTGTCTCGGCGTCCCCACGCTTCTTGCAGCCAGGTGACGTGGCGCGGCCCTTGGCGCATTGCTGCACGTGCAATGCAGCCCTTGGTGCACAGCCGGGCCGCATTGCACGTGCAGCAAGTAAGTCTAGACAGAAGTATGTCGCTGCACTCGCGAAATGACATGTCAGATAGCACGTGTGATCTGGCATGGTTTGTCTAGCGGATATTAGCGGATAATATTAGCGGATATTATTAGTGGATTTTTTCTACAGGAGTCCGGAAGCAACGCTGCCTATTGGACATTGGTTGACACTGTTACAATTGGTGTTTGGCACCCAGTGCTAATATGATTATCGAAAAACCCTGCCGTGCCTAATCGGAAAGCGCAGGGCAGATCCCAAATTCCTATGAGGATTTCGGGTGGTTCCCGGTCTGACTGGCGCCCCGCAGTGATTACGAGCCCCTTTGTGTGTATGTGGGACAAGGCACGCCTTTCGCGAACTGTCGTAACTCAATGTGTCAATCTCCCCGGAGAGCTTGATGACCCGGAGGGAGAACGGCACCCACGGGTTACCGCCAGCGGAGGCAAGAATGTGCAACGTCGCCTAAGAGAGAGATAGAGAGCAGCCGCTAATCACCGACCGGAATCAGTACATACCACGTTACGTTGGCGTGAGCAAACGCCCGCCTACGATTTCAGCGGACCTTTTTAAGCGGCCCCGCAATGTATCTTTTTGCATTCTCTCCTCTCCTATTTCGTCACGATGAAATAAACACTAAGTTTCGCTAGTAGAAATCGTCTCGACCCTGCCTTGTCGCGATGGTCGCCCCGACGCCTGCCGACAACGCCACGTTGCCCAGAGGTAACGCCGGTAGAAGTCAACCGAGGTTCTCGTAACCGGTGTCGCAACAACACTAAGGGACGCCCACTGGGCAATTTAGAAGCGCCGACCTGCTGTGCTTCACGCTGCTCATTTTTAAAGCAAATTCGGATCTTTCGCCCGCTCTCGTAGTTGGCATAGAGTTTCCTACGAAAATTACTAGAAGGAACTCTGGCGCTAGTGTCTACGGGAGCTGCAATGGGAGCGGTTGTCCAAGCATGGGAATTATGGGAAGTACATGGATTTGCCTAAACTTCGTCCTTTTGGCCTCAAACGGCTTTGTGACTTTGTAAACTCGTCATTTTAAACAGTGTGTTGCGTAATAAATAATTAAATAAACATCATTAAGACTGCCCGACGGCAGGATTCGAACACAGGCACTCTAGCACAGAAGCCTGATATTGAAACCATTAGGCCACGGACGCATGTATCGACAAGCGAATGAAACGCCCTTATGAATTTATCGCGGGCATGCGAGTGCCTTGAGACGCTTGGCGCGTTTAGATTTGGCCACCTGGACAAGCTCAATCGTTGCAATTAATAGCAATTGTACGCGTTCCCGGCGTCTTCTGCACTTCGAAGAATATAGATTGCGTTGAAATATACGACAATAAGACTTATAAAGCGAAATATAAAAAGCCACAAGAACGTCTGAATCCACAAGCACGAAGATCAGACAAATCCATGTACTTCTCATCATTCCCATGGTAGGACAACGACTGCAGCGCCAGAGTTCCCTCTAGTAATTGTTGCGAGAAACTCCATGGTGGTCGGTGGCTGGCGGTCGAGCGTTGTTGGTCGGAACGAAGGCACCGACGCAAAGGGGGTCGTGGAGCGCCAGTGTCCATTGAGACGCGCATGGTGTCCACCTATGCCACTACCAATGTGCAATGGCTCTGCTCTCTGCGGAATTACGCAATGATACAACAGACGCTACCTATTGATTGATTGAAAACATCTTTATTTGCAGGATATTCGTAGAACTCGTGGGTGGGCCGCCTATTCCGGTAGCCCACTGGTTACTACTGCTGCGCTGGCCCTCCCCACCAGCCAGTGCTGACGGTCAGGATCATCGCTGAGCAGAATAGCCTCCCACTGCTCTTTTGAGGGGTTTGGAATGGGGTCAACTATGGGATTAAATTGGCAAGCCCACACCATGTGGTAGAGGTTAGCTACCTCTCCACAGTGTGGGCATTGCGGGGAGTATAGCGTAGGGTACCACTGGTGTAACTTAGCTGGCGTTGGGTATGTATTAGTTTGTAGTCTCCTAAGAGTGTTCTCTTCAAACTTATCGAGGGATTTATGTGGTGTTGGGTACTCCTTCCTGGCTGTTCTGTATGGTGCGAGATTGTCAGCATACACTGCTAAAGCAGTTAGGTCCCAGCGCTCTTCACGGTCATCAGGGGGAGACGCCCGGTATAGAAGAGCTCGGGCGTGCCTGTGAGCGGCTTCGTTTCCTCCTGGTAGTTCCAGGTGACCGGGAAACCAGATGACTGAGGCTTGGCTGGGTGGATGCTAAGTCAGCAATGACAACCCTGACCTGTGAATTAATCCATTATTGAAGTTGCGACAGGTGTTCTGGGAGTCAGTGAGCACATCGGCGTTGGGGTTAGATGCTATAGCTAATGCAATAGCTGCTTCCTCTGCGTGAGTGGGGTTGGATGTTTTCATAGAGGCGCAATTCACCATCAATCCTGAAGGCGTTGAGACCACAATAGTCATCACTCCATTCTTTGGCCCTGCGGCGTCCACATAGAGGGTGTTAGGTTGCTCGTCCCATTTCTTCTGCAGGGCTTCCCCTCTTGCTTTTCTCCTTTCGATGTTATATGCGGCATGCATGTTCCGCGGAATGGGGTACACGTTGATGTTTCTCCTCACATCACGTGGTACCTCTTCCCTTTGGTCTATCGTATAGGGCAGATTAATATGGATCTTTTTGAGGAGATCTCTACCTGGTTTTGTGAGTGCGAGCCTATTGAGTTGTGAGAGGTATTGTGCTTCCCACATCTCTTTGCGGGTATTATGTACTCCTAGAGCCATGAGCTTTACCGTTGGCGTGGAGTTTGGTAGCCCCAGTGCCGTCTTGTAGGCCTTCCGGATCAGTGTCTCCAACTTTTCAATTTCCGACTTGGAGAGGTTAAGGAATGCCGTCCCGTACATTATCCGAGAAATCACGAAAGCCTGCACTAAGCGGATGGCGTCCCTTTCCTTCATGCCATGGTGCTTATTTCTGATACGATGCATCATCCGGAGGATTTGCTCGGTGGATGTTGTAAGCTTCTTCATAGTGCTGGTATTCTGTCGCCCCTGCGGGATATACAGCCCTAGGATCTTGATATCCGTGGGTTTCGGTACTGAGTGGTTGTCTATATACACCGTGATGTTCTGTGCCAGGGGTGTCCTCGGATTCTTCAGGATGAGCAACTCGGACTTTTCAGGCGCACACTGGAGGCCTCTTTCCCTGGCGTACTGGTCCACCGTGTCCGCTGCTCCTTGAAGACGCTCCTCGATCTCGGCGTCACTCCCCGAGTTGCACCAGACAGTGATATCATCCGCATACAATGTGTGTTTGATACCCGGGATTTCGGAGAGAAGGCCTGGGAGATCTTTCATAGCCAAATTGAACAAAAGGGGTGACAGTACCGCCCCTTGCGGAGTTCCTCTAGGGCCTAGAGTGATGGGATCTGATTTTATTCCACCGAAATTTATAGTGGCTTGCCTTGCTGATAAGAAGTTTTTGACATAGTTGTAGGTTCTGGCGCCACAGTTGGTGTCGGCGAGGCTTTGAAGAATATTTTTATGCAGAACGTTGTCAAACGCTCCTTTCAAATCAAGTGCCAGGATGGCCCTTGTCTGTGACTTGGGGGGTGTCTCAAGGAGATCCTTGTACAGGTACAAGAGGGCGTCCTGGGTCGATAGGTGAGGGCGAAAGCCGAATTGAGTGTTAGGTAGGAGGTTGTTCTCTTCTAAGTATCTACTGAGTCTCGTGTTGATGACTCTCTCTATGAGCTTGCCCAAACACGAGGTCAGCGATATCGGTCTAAGATTATCCAGTTTAAGGGGTTTGTTCGGCTTCGGAATGAAGCGAACCTCGGCCGTCTTCCAGGATATTGGTAGCGTTCCTGTAGCCCAATGCTGCTCGTTGAAGCATTCCACCAGCGAGGTGATGGTGTCATCGCTGAGGTTAAATAAGAGCTTTGCTGTTATTTGATCTGGACCTGGAGCTGCATTTTTTCTCATGGCCGCAATTTCTGCTTTGATCTCTTCTTTCGTGAGTGGGATGTCCAGCTTCGCATTCGGCAGCCCAGAATACTCCGGTTGTTCCACGACTGGGTCCGTGCACAGATACCTGGTCTTGAACTTTTCCATCAACTCTGTGTCCGTACCCGGGATGGTGTGTACAATCTTCGTGAGCCTGTCTTTAGTGGCCGACTTGCTGCTGCTGGGGTCGATTAGGACACGCAGGAGCTTCCAAGTCTTTGACACACCTAGCTTCCCCTGAATACCATCGCAGAGCGTATTCCAGTTCTGTCTGGCCAAGGATATGGCGTAGGATTCTGCCTTTTTGTTTATCTCATCTATTTTTTTCCTGAGTTTGCGGTTAAGCCGCTGTCTTCGCCATCTCTTTGTCAATGAGTGTCTTGCTTCCCATAAATGTAGAAGGTGCGGATCGACCGCTGGGCAATCTTCTGTCGTGCAGACCTCTTTCGTAAAGGCTTTCAAAGCTTGCACCTCACCCTTAACCCATTCCTCTAGGTTTGTAATAGGGTTTGCAGTAGATGCTCGGGCCTGTCTCCACCTGTCCCAGTTCGTAATTCTTGCGATACCTATTTTGCGTTTGCACGCGTTTGTGCTTATCTCCAGACAGAGGATGAAGTGATCGCTTCCCAGGTGCTGTTCGGTATTCTTCCAAATCGCGCTGTTTATGTTCTTGGTGAACGTCAGGTCCGGACACGTATCTCTACTAACACGGTTTCCCAGCCTCGTAGGGTAAGTGGGATCGGTGAGGATCGATAGCCCTTCTTGCGTCACTACTTCTTCCAGTTTTCTGCCTTTTGGTGTCGCCGCCGGGTAGCCCCATGAAGGGTGCGGTGCGTTGAAGTCGCCCCCAATCACGCAGGGGGCATGGCCCGCTAAGCTCAGAAATTTCTTTATGAGGGAACCCAATCTTGCGTGCCTGTCTTTGGGAGGGCTGTAAACATTCAATACATGCGTGCTTGTCGCTCCTCTTTGGAGAGGAAGAATAGTAATATAGCAGTGCGCAATATCCGGCTCGAAAGGGTCGTGCAGTATGGCAGTGTATAGTTTGTGCACTAACGTGGCAGTTAACTGGTCTTGCTGATAAGTCACATAGTCTTGGAGTTTGATAGGTATTAGGTGGGGTTCTTCAATTAAGATAGCTGCCGGTGGGTCAGATTCCTGAGATAGTAGGAGATTAAGAGCCGCCTGCTTTCTCCTGTAGCCCCGGCAGTTCCACTGCCAGATCTTTATTCTAGGCTTGGCTGGCATGGTGAGTCCGTATCAGAGGGCTCGTCCACTTGCATTGTACGAGCGAATTTGGACTTATGTCTTTTATCCGCATGTTCCTTCCGAATGGCAGAAATTGCCGTCTCCGTGTATCGTCTGTTGTTTGCAATCTGCTCTCGAATTTCTTGGAATTGGGCGTTCACGTAAATTGGAAAAGCTCGAAACTCCTCCTTGAAGGATCGGAGTTCTTGGATAATTTGTTGTAGACCTCGCCTAAGGCAGGTTGGGAGCTAGGCACCTGCTGTGTTTGGCTTTGAGGAGTCGGCTGAGTTACCGGCGTTATTGCATTAGTAGTGGCTCGCTTCAGCTCTTGGTTTTGGATTGTTAAAGCGCTGAGTTGTTTTTTAAGACTTTCTATCTCTTTTTTGAGTGCTGCCAACTGCGTGTTATTCTGCGGGGAGGTCGAGGGGAGGGGAGGCCACTCTGCAAAGCTCACCTTCGAATCTGAGAGCTGACTCGAGGACGTCTTCTTCAGCGCCCCGGTGGTCTTCGTGAGGTTCTCCTTCCCTTGTTCTTTACCCGCCCCCACGTTACTGGCGTTCTGGTTGGAGCCGGTTGCCCGGCGTCTCGAGCTCGAACGGCCGCGAGAGGTGGAACGAGAGTGAGAGACTGATGACGACGCCCCTCGCCATCGCTGTTCAGGCTGCTGCTTCTGCCTCGGCCTGCTCCTACCTTCTTCAAGTTCCGTTGTTGATGCCGCGTTTGATGCCGTGGCACTAGCGTTCTTGTTCAGCGGTCTGTGGAATTTCTCCTTGCAGTCCCTCGAATAAGTCTTGTGCGGACCCTTGCACAGCGCGCAAACGGGTGCGCACTCGTGCGTCTCATCTGGACTCGGCGTTCCACAGTTCTGGCAAGCAGCCCCCTTGGGTTTCGGGCAGACGTCTGCTCGGTGACCTCGCATTCCACAGTTTATGCAAGCCGCCCTAGTTTTCCGGTAGATGTAGCAGCGGCGCTCTGACCACCCGTAGTTGACCGTGAATGGAACTTTTTGGCCGGCGAAGACGATGACTGCCGACGTAGTCTTGCCCAGACGGCGCGCTCCCAGGATTGTATGGCTGGGTGAGGAGACGTCTTGGAAGATAGAGTCATCGCCCACTTCAGGCTTGATATTATGTATTACACCCCTGCAAACATCCTCTGGCAAGGCAACGTAGGCGGTGACTGTTATACTCTTGCCGTCGAGGTGCAGACTATTAAGCTTGGCGAGGCGGAACGCATCTTCCTCACAGTGAGTACATATCATTATAATGTTCTGCTGGCTAACAACGCGCAGAGTTGGCTTTTCTTGTAGCGGTGTGTCGAGGGCCGCTTGAATCCCTAATTCGAGATCGAAGGAGCGTGGAGCCACAGATTGCAGATCCACCGTGGTTTTAGGTCGGATGATGACCTTGTATGGAAAATTCTTTAAGCTCGGTAGACGCGGAAGTCTCGGTGCGGGAGGCTCTTGGCGTTCTTTCTGCTCCGGCTCTTGCTTGGGAGCTGGCGATTTAGCTTGCGCCGCTCTTTCGTTGTTGCGCCGGGACCATATGTTCCAGCCATGGCTGTTGTCTTCCTTCGGGAGATCCTGCGGGGGCATCAGCTGCTGCTGGGATGTTGGTACATGACTGAAGTCCATCTCCGTCGGGTCGTAGCCTCTTAGGGAATTCATAATAGTCGCGGTAGTCATGAGTGAAGCGGGAGCACTCACCGGCGAACGTCGTTAGACCCAGCGTTGCGCGAACGCCATGCCGCGCATCCGCGGGCGCACCTGCGTCTCCGCTGCGGTGATGCACCCAGACCACTCGGCCGTTAAGGTTAGCGCTCTTCTCGTGGTGCTGAGAAGACAGACTGTCTTTACCGCCGACAATATGGCACTCACAGGTTCACTGGTGGTACCAGGCGATGCCAGGCGTTGAAGGGAACCCGTGGATGGTAAATATACGGTGATCCAATATTGTAATCCGCCGCAATCGAAGATTGTCAACGGAGCCCACGCATCGAACGTCCGCTCTTGACGAACGCTTGCAGCGCCCCTCTAGACGCTACCTAAATATTTTTACTGTAACAAACATATGTCGCCAAGCGCAACATTGCTTGAATAAAGCGAATAGCCATGTTGAAGCGTTTGACTATTCGCTTACATGACAATCATCATCGATGGTCTGCACAATTTTTTCAGAAAAGTTGTACTTATCCCAATCAGAGTCAGGCAATGGACTGTGGATAAAAACTACAATAAAGTAGTTACAATAAATCAGTAGTTTTTCAGAGCGACAAGTACTCTGCAGTCATCATACACAGCTTTACATTGACAAAGTACAGGCGATAATGTGCAGGCAGCACACTAAACAGGAACCAGTTAAATTTGCTAGGTCGAAAAAAAAGATCAAGGGGGAATACTTTATATTAGCAATAATGTATAACTTAAAACAAATGATGGTTACTCTAAAAATTTAATTTGTGCCGTGTTTGTTCGACACAGTACACGCGAACTGAAGTGTATGCTCAGTCTCTCATAATTAGTCCTCCTGTGCCGAATCACAAATCTGCAGTCCTTCTGGTAAAAACATTTATTATTACATATGAGATAAGTGTCTCCATGTATTGAGGGACAGAACACTCTGAAAACTAGAGAAAAAAAGTTCATATGTATACGAATGTATATGATCAATTCTACAAAAAAAAGCGGGTACAGGCTGCCTGAATGTACACTGGAACTATATTCATGCCCACACAGAGTTCTGCACGTCACTTGGTTTGCAACCTAGGCACCATGCTCTTTGTAGAGCAGCAGCAGCAAAGAATGCCCTATAAAAAGAACAAAGGAGGGGGGAAGCACACCAGACCAGATGCCACATGTACAAGAAGCTAAGCTCCACATCACAAAACACCCATAGACTACAAATTTGGTGCCTTTTAGAGAACTGAAGAGAAGGTGAAACATTGAGAGCCGTTTTCTCAAAACTGTTTTTCTGCCTTTCTGCTCAGTTCCTGGAGCTGTTTTCTTTGTTACCGTTTAACATGTTTTGACTCCGTTTTTTTGTCACGTTCCTTGGGCTGCAGTGCAGGTTGTCACATTCTCGCTTCCTTATCTTAACCCTTTGTAAGTTTACGATATGGCTATTCATCTACCCTGAAAGTGCTTGATGTGAAGGTAACATAAAATATCGCACTCCAAAACATGTGTTGCGAAAAAAAATATGCAAGAATGTCACGACCTTCAGCACGCATTTATCTATGCAGTCAATACTTAACAAGCCTTCTATCACGTTTTTTAAGTTCCCCAGGCTCTCCAGAAAGTAAGAGGGAGAAAACTTCTGCTCAATAAAATTGAATAAAATGTTCTCAAGATATCACTCTGAAACTTTTATGGAAGCATCAGGGAGACATTTTAAATATTTT
Source organism: Dermacentor variabilis (assembly GCF_050947875.1). NCBI lineage: Eukaryota > Metazoa > Arthropoda > Arachnida > Ixodida > Ixodidae > Dermacentor > Dermacentor variabilis. The sequence goes on along the minus strand of NC_134571.1, from coordinate 9,806,331 downwards.
TGTCAATTTTCATCAAAATCCATGAAGAAATAGGTGAGTTGATTTTCCAAGCCACATCCCCCCTTAACTAGAACCCTTTTCGTAACCCTCCAGGTTTCGGCCCCATACGTGAGTACTGGTAAGACACAGCTGTTACACATTTCTCTTGAGGGATAATGGCAACCTGCTGTTAATGATCCGAGAATGCGGGCCAAACGCACCCCAGCCCATTCTTATTCTGATTATTTCAGTCTCATGATCCGGATCCGCGGTCACTACCTGCCCTAAGTAGATGTATTATTCCCTTAGCACTTCCAGTGTCTCGCTACTTATCGTAAACTGCTGTTCTCTTCCAAGACTGTCAAACATTACTTTAGTTTCCCACAGATTAATTTTTAGACCCACCCTTCTGGTTTGCTTCTCCAGGTCAGTGAACATGTTGAAAAAAGTTGATATGTATACGAACAGTAGATGAATACGGAGAACGTTATACACGAGAAAAATAATACTTGGAGTGTGTCCTGTAACTGACTCCGGCAACAAGCCTACTTGATCGCTTTATTTTTGAAATATTAAAAAGGGACATTATTTTAAGAGGTAGTCGCTCGTAAAAAGTTATGATTGAAGAGTGATTGCCATATCATGTTGTAAATTCAGTTTCACAAGAGAAAATTCATTGCATCTAGTAAAAGCTCGATTGAGCATGATATTTTCGTCGCAACATATCTTACATCTACCTTCCATCTCATAAGTTCACCCAACACAACGTCAGGTTATTTGAAACTTGCGATCTCAATACCGGTCATGGAATCGTAATAATTGATTTACAGCTACTCTGTTAAGCGCGCGAAATAATTGTTTTTTTTTCCTTTGTATTAACACGCAAACCGTTTGGTCAAGACAAGTCCTTAAATGCACCAAGAACGGTAGGGCGGCAACTTACGAGATGAGCTACCGAAGAACCACTGAGAAAAGGACTCGCGTCATACAAGTATAAAGCACTTTTTCTTGTCATACATGCAGTGTTATTGGCGAACATATTAAAAAGAAATCACCTTAACAGACTACGCCGAGAAACCTGTCATTATATAGGTTAATCATATATCACATTTATAGTTAACAACACAAACATTTGTCTTCGATGGCCTAGGTAAAATCGACGAGGAGGACTGCGAACACTATTTTTGAAGTATACGAATTAAGATATTACGATTTAATAGTTAGAACGCCTTCTTAAAGAACAACATATACGGAGTGATGGTTGCTTATCTTAATTTGTTCTAAAATAAGCTCTTTCTATAGCTGTACAGCTGATTGAGCTGATCTACTTTTAGTAAATTCGAAATGACATTCCGTTATAAAATTCGTTTTCTAAAGATCTATTCCATCGATTACATTTACGATTACTTCTTCAAAAACTTATCGAAAGTACTTCAGAATATAGGTAGGATCAGAATACAGGGACAGTTGCCGCCTCCTCTAAGTAAAGCCCTCGTGTCTCCTTTTCTTAATAGGCTTCTCGAAAGTCGTACAATAAGAATGTGCCACAAACATTGTACTACATATAAGTGCTAAGACGCGGTACTGCAGCCTGTCAAAGACGAGGATGTCACTAGAGCGTTCCAATGTCACCATAGCTAGACGCGCTGCTTAATCGCGTCACAGGAGGAAGCGCGCTGTTTTCCAGGTGGCGCCCTCGGACAGCGCGCACGTCTAAAGATAATTAAGCGTCGCAGCAAGCAAACCGTAGTGTCAGCCACAAACTTTGCCGCCCTAATTTGAAGGCCACTATAATCAGCACGGCATGTACATTTGAAATTCATCATTACACTACCTTTCCCGCATCAGCTACTTAGGATTGTTTAACTGCATTGCCTACGAAGTCAAATGCACGTGTGTCCGCTCGTCGCCCGGTGCCCTTATTAAGCAATCCCAAGTACGCCTTACCAGTAAGGCCATACGTCAAAGCTTGTCAAACGTATTAATTAGGTGTGAGGCAAACAATTGAATTTATCTGTATTTACTAAGGCTGAGGACAGTGTCAGCGCAGTCTGCTTAGGAAAAGCTTGTAAAAGAAATCAATAAATATCTGCAATGCATTTCAGTCCCGAGTCATTACAAAGTTTAGGCGCTGTCTCACGCGGTGAGACAATACTTTAAATATCTTACGCCATCCACATCAGTAACGATAACTTAGAAGAAACACTATTTATTTATTTATTTATTTATTTAAAAGTGCCTTACAGGCCCCTGGAGGCATTTTGTAAGGGGGGAGAGTACACTCAAAGATTATACAATAATTAGAATACATGTGTCAATACATATACAAAAAATATGCAGTATAAGAGGTGCCCTAACATACAGTAATGTGGTGTTTTACAATGGACAAACCGATTACTTTTGAGCGCGAGACGTCACAATATAATCAATAGAATCACAGAGCGAGTGGGACATATTTGGCTATAACAAAACAGTATTTAAGGGATAGTAGCACAATATTAACAAGAAAGGCAAGAAAAAACAACACGTTAGGTTATGTTGAGTTTGAAAAATGCGTTGTTAGAAGATGCCGGAATTTTATCTGATCACTCTCATAAGCGATGGCGTTAAGAAGGTTGTTCCGAAGGCGAATGGCTCTTGGAAAAGCGGAGCTGTTAAATGAATCAGTCTTTACGTAGATGCGCTTAAAGTTGGAAAAGATTGTACAACTGGTGTGACCTGTAATGAGGAGCTTCAAGAGGCAGAACTGATGGCGCTGTATTATGGACGTATTTATGAACTAATGATAGCAGGGCTATATGCAAGGGCTGTAGTGAGAGGTCGAATTTAATTTGTGTTATGCGTTTGTTAAAGTCACAACAACGGGAAATAAAACGCGCAGCCCTATTCTGAATAGATTCGAGTTTTTCGATCAAGTATTTCTGATGGGGAGACCAGACGGATGCGGCGTATGCATCTTGGCACCCGGGAGTGCAATTGTGGGTTCGGCGTTCCGAAATTGCACAGTGTGCTATGAAGGACGCCGTAGCTAGGATCTCGAGAATAGTGTCGATCACGCGTGATTCTCTGGCGTGCGCCTAAGAACGCGAGCATCCCGTGGCCACCGGATTAAGACCGCCGGTAATCGAGCCCGCCACCTCGTGCACGGAGGAGGACAGAGCGATTGCCCCGATTGCGACTAGCACTGTTTGCCTACTTGAAGCACTTTGTGCCTATCTTGCCCCTTACGCCGACACAGTGACCCAATTTGTCTGAGCCAGTGAGTAGGGATCGTAATGCCGCTCCATCGTAATTCGTTCCAGCTTTGTCGTCCGACTCTCGTCGTGTAATCGTCGCCGCACTACCGTCGCTGCCACGATGTCGTCGTGCCATCCCCGTTTCAGAATCGTCATCTTATTGTCGTCGCACCGCCTTCGTCATTCTCTATCATCCCATCGTCGTTACTGCGTCGTCGTCATACAGTTGTCGTTAGGCCGTTATGGTCGTGGCCAACACTGACAAGGGAGTGTCATGTCAAAGTGGGCTGATCCCGGATGCAGTGTATGTCGCATAGAGCCGAAGCAATGAAAACTCAGAATTACCAGTAGAGATATTAAATAGAAGTGTATTCAGCATTACGGTGTGTCGTTGCACTGCTTCACTGCTAATCGCATTAACGGCGACAGCCATCACGAGGTTCTGCCGAAATATTTTCTTGCGAACGCACTGCTAGTGGCTTAAAACGAGCGTTCGGCGTTGGTCGTCGAAAGTGGCTAGCTGCACACCGCTAACGCCCCACAGCTGCCTGCATAAACTCGGCTGCGAAATATCTTCCTACGCAGGAGGCTTCGACAACCGAGACGCGACATACGGCTTGCGCATGTCGACCAGTTTCTGCTTTCGCTACCACACCCAGACCGGCGAATGGAACGTCGTGGCGCCACTGAGGCACGCTCGGGGTTACCACAACGTAGCCGTGCTCAACAACGCCATTTATGCTGTCGGCGGAGTCGACGCCAATGACCTGTGAGCGGGGCTGGCTTCCGCACGTTGTTCCTCTGAGCTTGTTCGCATGTTACGCACATTGTCTGGTAAAATCACCTTCAGCTCCTTTTGCCTAGAAAATTTGTTATTTTTTTTCTCCCGATCTCCTGAAGATGGAAAAAAATTCACCGATGATTACGAAACTCTATAGTGCAAAATTTGAGCGCCGCTCTATACGTGTTTTCATTTCGCGTGTCAATATTTTGCATTATGGTTATATAGGTGCCCGGTTTATATTAGGAAGAGAACGCGGTCAGTAGCGTAGCTGGCGCGTACAATCTGTCTCTTGTGGCACATTGCAAATGAAGCGAAATCTGGCGCTACTGCCTCGCGAATCGGGAGATCGCGAGAGGCAGCGCGTGGGTGACGCGTGGACGGGATTCACAGCAGCCGCGGCAGACAGACCTCCGCTCATGCAGCACTTTGTTTCCATACAGACAACGCACACTGCTCTGCTGCCATCCGTAGCCATCGTCTCCGCACAGCCCGCCTTGCGTGGCACTACGCTTTTCACCTCACGCTTTCGTTCTAACAACTACGAGAGCGGCCTTTCGCCGCGGGGAAATCGTGCCAGCAGTGCCAGCGACGACAATATCTAAGGGAGCAATAAACTGCAGAAGAGTACGCATTTGGGCTGGTTGGTTGGTTCTGGTTGGTTATTGCTTGTAATCTAAGGGAGTGTCACATCAAGGTACTCGTAGCCGTTCGCCATCGCCCCTTGCAGGTGCAGTGAACCCCGTCACGCACACTGGTACCGCGGACTGACCTCAGTAGCTGACGCCGCACCACGCGTAGCCCGCCCCACCTGACGCCAGCCTAGGCCCCTTCGGAAGCGCAGACCAGATTGCCCACGCGGCCGCGAATGCCGTGGCCGCCGGCAACTCAGCGCATGCGCAGGCCGTCTCCCCTCCGCGCCTCCTCCGCTTTTCGCCTCATGCTTTCACTGTAGCCTCCTCCTCCCCTTTCCTCCTCGCGCTTTCCTCTTTGTCTCCCGCTGCGCTCTGCGTTCGCTTTCATTTTTCGCTGTGCTCGTTCGCTCGCTTACGAGGTACGACGCCGAGGCACACCGACGCTGAAAAATCAGACCCCGACATAGTTTTATTAATTCGACACATCCACATTTTGCTAACCTGTGTTTTTTTTGAAGACCAGATTATCTTGTCTGCAGCAAATTTTCAGTCACAGTTAGTTTCAGCGTTATGTCGCTGGAAAACGAGAGGGCAACGGTATACAGAAGGCACATGCCGTTTATCATAGTGGGCCACCAGGGCTACACGTTGGCGGTGACGCTCATAGAAATCTTGCACCGCAGGCTCTTGTCGAGCGTCGAGCGCTACGACCGCGAGGAAGACGCTTGGGTGGTGCTGGAGAAGGGCCTGTACTGCGGTCGCATGGGCATGGGAGTGGCCGCCTTCCAGGGCTGCCTCTGGGTGGTCGGCGGCATCGTGCAGATCGCCGGTCTGCAGACCTGTTCCACGGCATACGTCGAGATCTACAACCCCGCGACAGACCAGTACGTCTGCACGCGCGATGCTGCATGACACACGCGCACTGATCACCACGAGCGCCACCTCATCCCCGACTGTGCGAGTTGGCATAATACGTGCAGTGACGCGATCAAGTTGTCCGATCATCTGCTGCCCTTTCACACCTTTCAGGCGTTGCGCATGCCTCTAAGCTTAATATATTGGCTAGTGCCGTCCACACAACTCATTTTCGCACTTTTGGTGTTGATAGTTTTGTGCGTCATTCTGCTAAACTTTCGTTTCTGCAGACAGAATAACAGCCAGCTAAATAAGGGGCTAGGGTATCCCGAACACACGGGCGATGCCTGTGTACAGTTGGCATGAGGTGTAGCATGCTGTTCTGGGCATGCATGGCATGGTTGCACCGCTGCCCTTATCCGCCGTCGTGGCTCTCTGATTAGCTTTCTCTATAGAGCAACGCTTTTCTTTCTTTTTGTTTTTTTTTTTTGGCGGGAAACGAAAGTTTGTAGAAAGGGTTACCACGATTTCGTCCAAAGGAATAAGCGGGACGTGTGGCAGCGCACCCTTTCACAGGAAAAATTTCGTCTGCTCACCGTGACGTCAGCACTGAAAAAGGAAAAATTTGGAGGACGCTTAAGCTTCGCCTTTAAAAGTGGAACCCGATAGCATTCAAAGATCCCTATCTGCTTCTCACGCTTCCCGGCAAATGGAGCGTATGTAACCGTAATGTTTACTGGGATACGCTGGCTGCGAATGCTGTGAACGAATGCGGGCTTTGTGGTAGAAACAGGCTTGACAGATTGGGCTGTTAATAGCCAAATTGGGCTACTTTTTGTCCGAGTTGGCGTCAGAATTTTCCTTTGGCTGTGTGGCTATTTTTGGGCTACGTCTTTTTCTTGTATAAAAAAAAAGTAAAACTAGTTGAGCAGAAATGAAAAGCACGCTGGAATCAAAATGCAGAGGACAGCAGGTTAAAGAAATTGAGCACGTCTGCTACAAAATCAAAATTTGCAAGTTCTATGTGAGAGAACACATATGCCTGTCAATAGGTCAAGGATCGCGTCCATTTGATAATTTTAATTAGGAAAGCTGGCCTCAGGAAACACGTCTCCATCAGCGAAATAACGCTACCCGCGCGTGCGCGCCAGCGAACATAGATAGTTGCTGTCTCCACACGTGAGCTTTCGGCGTCCTACGTTTCAAGCATGAGATGCTTTTAGCTCCCGTTGACGGCGCGCTGCGGGTGATCTCGGCGCCAGAACGGAGGGAGAACCCCGAGCTGGACCTAACCGAAAATTGACGAATTTTCTGCCTGCCCCATGGCACCTACGTGGCAATTCGCTCGGACCCTTCCTGCCCAAATTGCCCCTGCTCCAACGCCAACGTAGACCATATCCTCTTCCGTTGCACCACAGCCACCACAGCCACCCGTTCCCTACACAACTCCAAACCCTCTTCCTGTATTTGCTATCACTACCCATATAAAATGCCGCCGTTGAATGAGTGTTCAGCCAGGTTTCGATCATTAAAACCGTTCTTCGAAATAGAATGTCGAACGAGGCATTGGTAGCATTCCTTCACGCGAAGTTTGGCCTGGCCAGGAACGGAGGCAGCTGCAAGGATTTTAAACCGGGCCAAGAATTTCTGTCCCGTTTGGACCAAGCAGTTCCACTTCGGAATATTCGCAATAAGCTCATGATACTTAATCATAGCATACTTTTAATGTCTATATATCGTACTAGATTTTGTAGCAGCCGCCATCTATTGCGTTAGACTTTGTCTTCGATTTTTTTGTAGTTTTTCGTTTAGTGCATTGTGTGGTGTTAAGCGAAATTATCATGAGCTGTAAGTAATACTGAACGCCTGAATGTATGCCATTGCTTAGCGTGTTTAGTGCGCGGGGCTCTTTGCGTGTTGTTGTTTTCGCGATCTTTTGGTGCTCTGGGAAAAGTAAAACAGTGCATTTGCAATGGAGACCGCATTTGCCTTGTCGTGACTTTGCCTGCATGTCAGCGTTTCTGCACTTGTGCAGCATCTGTTTTCCGTGACCCATGACCTCCGTGACGATGCGCGCGGAGGTCATGCGTGGACAAGCGTGGAAAAACTAATGTGTAGGTATTCTTGCCGAAAATGAATTCAATATGCTTAAGAAATGACTTCACAAAAAGACAACGCTTTTTGGCTACTTTTGGGCTACCCAAAAGTTTCGCTTTTGGCTACATTTGGGCTACTGCGGAGGCCAATTTGGCTACCTGTGGTTGGAGCGATCTGGCAAGCCTGGGTAGAAACACGGCCTCTTGCGTGTACCGCGATGCGACGCAGGCGGGCGAGCGCCAGCTGGAGGTGTTGTTGCTAGGAGCCGGGCGCGCCGCCCCGTGGCCCCCAAGACACCCGCGCGCCGGCGCCTGCAAATGGCGGACGCCGCGGCCGGGCTTTGAATTGGAGAAACGCTGGAAAAGTGGTTTCTTTGAGTTTTCGCATAACATAATTATGTTTTCTCGTATAGTCAGATTACAATGCGAGAGCTATGATGTCTTTAGTTTGTATGTAAGCAGTAGTTTACGACTCCTCCACGTATATTAGCTTGAGAAATTCAATTAGTTCAGTAAATTTCTTGCGTCGCACGGAGAGCCTGGCTACGTGTGGTTCGAAAACCTTTTTGCCGAAACGATGTCCAACGCCGACACCAGATTTTCTGCGACACGGGCCCCTTAACGCTACATAATTAAAACGTGAAAAAGACCATCCCCAATTTTGGCCTGACAAGCACGGCTCTCGGTGTGCTCATTGAGCACTTTTCCCCGAAGCTGCCGAAACAATTGGAACCGTTCAACAAAGCGGCCGAATGACGGAAATGGCACTTAGTCTTGACAAATTTCCTCTATGCCAGAAGTACATTATTCATGTGACGTTTTGCGCGCTGGTGTCTGCCCATAAGAAAAAGAGCGTTTATATCTGCTTAGGCCGGTCTCGAACAAAAACTGCCCATTTTGTAACGCGAGAGAAACATCTGAACACATCTTTTATGGGTGCTTAATCCCGGCAGCATTAATTGAGAGAATGAAAAATCTCTTCAAGCTGCCGGGAGTGTCGTACCAGGGTTTCCGATACTTAAACACACTCCCGAAAGAAGGGGTGAACCAGTCCGCTCTACTGATGACTGAGCGTAGCTATCAAGTATGGCTTGCGAGATGCAAAGCGACATTCACGGACAGTCGGGCCATCACGAAGTGCTGGCTAAAGTAAGGAAGGAACTGCGGTTTCACCTGGAAAGGGAGAGATGTCATTTGGGTACACTCCCAAACGTGATGCCGACCGATGATCATTTTCTCCGAGAAACAGTAAAAGATGCTGTGGGGTTCTGAAGAACTTGATCGCCATCTACAAAGGTGCTGGTAGCGCGCTCACATGCGGTGAGCCGCCACAGAATGGTGGCTCAAACTCCAAACTCATTCGGAATATAGCCTCCGCCACGGACCCAAAATCTTTCACCCCCGTTGTGCTGGAGGCCTTGCTTGAGGCGGTTGTATGGATGATGATGCTCGGCTGAGATCTGAACTCCCATTAGGGGACCACACTTTTTGAGCTGCCCTCTCTTCCATCTGACAGAGCAAGGTCGAAGACATACGCACCTAAAGTACCACTGTAGTTCTGCAAACATAATGTGGTATAATATGTGAAAATATAGTGATAATGTGGTAGTCCGAATGGTTATCGCTTATTGAAGAAATATCACCTGAGTTACGTTAAAGGAACGTTCTCCTGGTCAACGTTGAAGTGGTGCGTGAAGTAGCGGCTACTTGCCGTTTACAGAGATTTGCCGCTATAGTTTGGAAAGCGGCGAGCGTTTCATAATATGCTAATGAGCGATCATATGCAGTGACGCCTGACAGGCGAATATGCCGTCACTGTAAGGAGTTAATTTCTTGACGATTCATGCACGTAGCGTTTGCGCTGCTGTCAGGAGACGCTGTCATTTGGGTTCTAAACGAACACACATTGAAAATGACCCATTGACTTGGAAAATGCTCCGCATTACAGACCAGTTATGACTTCTCAAGCATTTCATTGGTGCCTTCGTGTTGTCATCACGATCGTTTTGATTCACAATTAGATGTGCGCAAGGCGGTGCCTCCGAAGTTTAATCACGCGATCGGACTGAGCGAAAAACGGATGCACGCCGCCTCTCGACGAGTTTCCGTTTCACGAAGCCATCGAGTGTGTCAGCCGTGGTCAAGCTCGAGCGCTCAGGCTGCACCAAGGCAGATTGCACTACGACGACTGTGGCGAACGACAGCCTGCATTCAGTACATGGCGAAATATATCTGGGATTTACACGGATGACCTTGCCCTTGCTGAGTTGCCTATTTCACTCTATCACGAGCGTAAAGTTCTGTGCTCCCGTGGCACTTTGATAAGCAAAAAGTCAGGTGGCATGTAAATAGTACGTCTTGCTTGAAAACTGACGGCGAGTTTGCGTTGCCCAAGACACCATGATGTTCGTGTAGAATATGGCGGTGTGTCCCGAAGAATCCCGCGCCAGATAAGTTACGGTTGTTTTCTTTCAATTCTTATGATAACCTTTGGCCGAGACCTGGCAGCATGAGCACGCCATTGCGAGGACGAGCGGGCACTGACCAAACAAATCCAGCTGCGGTAGCGCGCAGAGTGGTTTTGGCGTTAGCTCTGCTGCTAAGCCCGGGGCGCGGGTTCGCATTTCGGCCTCGGCTGCCGCATTTTGATGGGGGCGTGTATACAGTGCACCGGATGCACGTTAAAGAACCCCGGGTGGCCAAAATTAATTAGGAGTCCTCCACTATGGCGTGCCTCATAACCAGATCGTGGTTGTGGCAGGTAAAACAGCGAAACTGAAGAAAAAAAATGACTGAACGATACGCGCTCCAAATAGGAAACCGCAGTCGCAGGTGTGCATCGCTATCTCAGCCCTCCTTTGAAAAACGACCGTCAGTACTATATATATATATATATATATATATATTATCGGATAGCTTGCGCGTTATTTGTGAATTGAAGTAATTATGGACTTTAATTACGCCGCCGCCTTTCTCATCATAACACGCCAACATAATGCATGAACAAGCAAGCGCTGTACTTTACGACTATTGTTAGACAAGAAATACGCAGTAAGAAACAATCAACGCGACAAATTCCTCAGCTACTATTGTAATTAAGGTACTCCAAAACAATAGCGAAATTGGCTTTGCATATAGAGAGGGGAGGGGTCATATGTTTATTCGCAATATGTCAGAAAAGACCAATTCCTAAGTCTAGAATGCTTTTAGTTTCACTGTTAATTTAAGAATGCTGGAAGCTACTGCTCTGAAAGAAGGTAAAATTCAAGAACAGACTTGAATAAATTTCCGAACAAATGCGTTCACTAAAACATCGTCGTGTTTCACTTGTCTTTCTTTTGTTCTTTTGCCAGAATTATAGTTCAGGATAGCTATTGTAGGCTTCCTCTACGTACGCGAGACGAACCTGACGAGTCTTACCATGGAAGAACTGACGCTGGCTCACAGAATCAGAATTTCAGAATCGGAATTTATTATTATTAGAAGTTGGGTCACATTACAAGTATTTAGTATACAGATGTAGGTCCCATAGTCAAAGGCTGTATCGGGACCTGCTATGGAACTTGAGCTAGGTGAAATATTTTAACTAGGTAAAAGTTTTTACGCGATAGTGTTAAGGAGCCTTCGTCGCTGGAAATCCGGTGTCGGCGTCGGACGTCGTTTCGGCTAAAAGATTTTCGAACCGCGCGTGCCCAGGCCCTCCCTGTGACGCAAGGAATTTAGTGAACTAATTGAATTTCTCAAGCAAACCTACATGGAAAAATCGTAAACTACGACTTACACACAACCTACAGGCATGATAGCTCTCGGACTGTAATTGGACTATACGAGAAAAGAGAATTCCCTTACGCGAAAATTCAAAGAAATCTCTTTTCCAGCGTTTCTACGATTCACAAACCAGCCGAGGCGTCCGCCATTGAGCATGCCGGCGCGCGGGTGTCTTGGGGGCCACGGAGCGGCGCGCCCGGTTCCTTTCAACACCTGCAGCTGGCGCTTGCCTCCGCCGCATCGCGGTACACGCAAGAGGCCGTGTTTCCACCCAAAGCCCGCCTTCGGGCATAGCGTTCAAAGCCAGCGTATCCGGGTAAACATTACGGGTACACACGCTCCAGCTGCCGGGAAGCGTCAGAAGCAGTCAGGGATTTTTAAAGCTATCGCCTTCCACTCTTAAGAGGAAGCTTTAGCTCGCGCCCAAACTCCGAAGCGGCCCATTCAAGTACATGTAAAACGCAAAAACCTTTTTCTGAGATAACCCCTGGACCGATTTTAATGAAATTTGTTGCATTTTAGAGATAAAGTTGAATTCTAGTGACTATTCGAAGCGGAATTTCGATTTAGGGCTTGAATTTTGTTAAAACAATTTTCAAATATTTGACAGTTCGAAAAAATAGAAGCACAAAGTTTACAAATTCATAGCTCTGCATCAAGAACAGATATCGCGGTTCTGTAATATGCATCCATTAGATAATTCAGAGCGGACAAATTTGATATGTTATTTTACATCTTACCTGAATTTGTTACTTTGTTTACAAGGGTTCTGCAAAAGCTATATTTCCATATTGCTCAATTTTTCGATAATCATGTGTAACATATCAATTTTGTCCGCTTTAGATGTACTATTAGATGCAATTCACAGAATTATATTATCGTTTTTCGTTGTTGAGTTAGAGTTGTACACTTGATAGAGTCGCTTTTTGAAAATTTTAGATTTTCGCCAATTTTTAATCAAAAATTGACAACCTAACTCAAAAATTCGAAACCAACAGTCACTAGATTTTAAATTTTCTTTTAAATGCAACAAACCTCGTCAAATTTGGTGCAGTGGTTACCGAGAAAAACGAATTCTCCTTTTACATGTATTTAAATAAGAGCACCCGAGCTAAAGGTTCCTGTTACCCGCCGCGGTTGCTCAGTGGCTATGGTGTTAGGCTGCTGAGCACGAGGTCGCGGGATCGAATCCCGGCCACGGCGGCCGCATTTCGATGGGGGCGAAATGCGAGAACACCCGTGTACTTAGATTTATGTGCACGTTAAAGAACCCCAGGTGGTCGAAATTTCCGGAGTCCCCCACTACGGCGTGCCTCATAATCAGAAAGTGGTTTTGGCACGTAAAACCCCATAATGTAATTTTTTTTAAGGTTCCTGTTAAAGGTGAAACTTAAGCGTCCTCCAATTTCTAGAGAGGTGTGAGGCACAAAAATGTCTTGTTCTTTACTTCGCCGCACGATAGTGATATATGAATAAATAATTTACCGTATGTACTATTGGCGGAACCCTCCTATAGGGCAAACTTATATGCAACAATCATAAATTTGGCATTTCTCCCAAGTTTCAGAGGCTATATTTCCAAAGCTACAAGTTTGCCAAGATTGACGTAATAATTTTTCGCAAACCCGCAAGGAGCAGCGAGGTAATTAAAGGAAAATGAGCCATCCACCCAATAGCAGCAATTGCTAAAAAGAAAACCTGTACGGGTTCCTCGAAAGAAAAGCCTCGTAGTTAAAGAAACATTCGTCCTAGTCCTAGACTCGAACCCGGGACCACCGCATTTCGGGGGGCAGCCGCTCTGCCATCTGAACTAAGCAGGCGGCTAGCAGAAGGCAGGGCGAAGTCAAACCCATTCCTTTGTAGTAATTGCTACGATTGGGTGGATGTCTCATTTTCCCTTTATTAATTACTTCTCTTCACCTTGCTGGTTTCAGCACATTACGTCAAACTTTGCCTTTTCTTCAAGTTGTTGATGGGTTCGACTTCGCCTTGTGATCTGTTAACCGCCTGGTTAGCTCAGATGGTAGAGCGGCTGCCCCGGAAAGGCGGTGGTCCCGGGTTCGGTTCCCGGATCAGGACGAATTTTTCAACTACAAGGCTTTTCTTTCGAGGAACGCGTATGGGTTTCCTTTGTAGCAACTGCTATGATTGGGTGGATGTATCCTTTTCCCTTTAACTTTGATAAGATAACACATTAATCAAATATGGGGCAGCGACTTAGTAGATTATTTGTTACGAATGCTCTAATTTTATTCAAACCAAGAGAGCAGTTTCAAGGTCAACTTTCTTTGTAGTTAACTTTTGGTACTGAAGTCCTATGTCCTGCAGTAAACTGAAAGGTATTTAGGCAAATCAAAGACAAACTACATATTCTACTATGACTCGGTGGTACACAGGAGACATCGAAGATGTCTGCAAACGAGGAAGAACAATGCAGATCTCAGCTCCAGTTGACGTCTACGGAAAGCGAAGCATTCTTGGTGTGAATGGCTTGTGAACTGCATGTGTGCGTGCGTGCGTGCGTGCGTGTGTGTGTGCGTGTGCGTGCGTATGAAGTGCGGTTTTCGGGGTATGAATAGCAGTATTGAAGAGCAGCATGTTATACGCAGAAATTATTTCATTTGAAGCGAATTACAGACAGGTTGGTCACTATACACGCAAACTTACGGGCACACGTACCAGCGAGCACTTACAATTTCTTTTTTAAATTGCCTGAGGCAGATAACACACTTCTAATCCATGAGCTTGTCTACTCGAAAAGGCGGACATTACTTGCACAAAATTTTTAACGAATAGTCAAATAGTTACCAAACATTCTTCGATTAGCTTTTTAGCTAATTACCTTATCGCACATATTGCATATTGCATATTGCAGATTCTAGCCGAGGGGTTCGCAAGGCGGATCCTACTTGGAACGAATTCTCAGGATGACACCAGTTTCGAGATATTAATTCCTGAACTTTGCGTAGAAATGCATTGGCGTTTCAATCGCTTGTGTGCTTCAATGCATAGAACGACGTTTTGTTAAGAAAGTAAGTGGAACGACAGTGCATTTTTAACGCCAGTTTGACGGCGCATATCTCGTAAATGATGTCGTCCACACAATTCTTTTCAAGTGACTATGCCTTGCAGTCTCAACGGCTAGAATTTTTAAATTTCCATGTGTGCCATAAGGTAATTAGTTAGAACTTGATTACTACATTTTTTTAATTAGCCAATAATACATATCAATTTCTTGCGGAAGTGATGTCCGCCTCTTTGAATAGGCGAGCTCATGCAACATAATTGTGCTATCTGTCATTGACAAAAATCTATCTGTCAAAAAATGAAAGTGCTCGCCAAAATACCCCATTTATTATTAGGTAAAATTTGCAGTTCTGATCCATATATTGTCGCGTTGCACTCGTGGTGTTGCTGATGCGTCTGATTCTCTCTCTCTCTCTCTCTCTCTCTCTCTCTCTCTCGTTATAGTCCAACTGCGGATCAAAATACGCTAAGCGCCTCAACACGCTGGCTTGCTCGCGAGAAAGGTCGTTCTAAGCCGCTTGTAAACGTCTGCGTCCGTGGCGTTCGGTGTTAAGAGGCCAGAAACGTATTACAAAATGCCTGGAACACAGCAAGAAAGTTTCGCTTTAAAAGCTATATCTAAAAGCTTCATGTCGAGAAGCCCAAACAACGAAAACACCTGGCCAAAAATTAAAAAAAATCCGGCGTATCCCACACCCTGTGGAATCGATGATATGCGAAACAGTGTGTGGGGAATCTACCAAGTTAACGAAACGGCCATGAGAGCACCAAGGCCTAGGCGGCTCTTTCACGACCTACATGACGCACATATCATGATATTCATGTCATGACCTATCATTTATGTTCGCCAGACACTCTTGTCATCATGTGCCAATTGTGGTACATACTACGTTAATGAAACGACCACGACAGCACCAAGGCGTTGGCGGCTATTTCATGACCTACATGGCACACATGTCATCATGGTAATGTCGTGACCCATCATTTATGTTCCTCACACACTCCTGTCATACTATGCCAGTTTTGGTACCTACGAAGTTAACGAAACGACCATGAGATCGCCAAGACGTAGGCGGCTGTTGCGTGACCTACATGACACACATGTCATGATAGTTGTGTTAACACGACCGACTAACAGAAACTAGTGGAAGAGCTGTGTACAGAATCTTTAAAAGTCAGCATTCTTTACAGCGAAGCTGTCTATGGCTAGGATCTGGAAAAAATTTGGAGGACGCTTAAGAGGAAGCTTTAGCTCGGGCCCAACTCCGACGCGGCCTATTCAAATACATGTAAAACGCAGAAACGCTTTTCTGAGATAATGGCTGAACCAATCTTAATGAAATTTGTTGCATTTGAGAGAGAACGGTAGATTCTAGTGACTGTTGGAAGCGGAATTCCTATTTAGGGCCTGAATTCTGTTTAAAAATTTTCAAAAATTCGAAAGTTCGAAAAATATAGAAGCACGAAGTTTACATATTAATAGCTCTGCATCAAGAACAGATATCGTGTTCCTGTAAACGATATCTATTAGATCATTTAAAGCGGACGAATTCGATGCGTCAACTTATAGCTTACGTGAACTTTTTACGTTGTGTACAAGGGTTCTGCAAAAGCTCTATTTCCGTATTACTAACTTATTTTTTTCGATTCACTCGTAACATATCAAGTTTGTCCGCTTTAGATGTACTATTAGATGCAATTCAGATATTTGCGATATAATTTTTAATTGCTGAATTACAGAGTTGTAAACTTGACAGTGTCGTTTTTCTGAAAATTTACAATTTTTTCCAATATTTAATAAAATTCGAAACCAACAGTCACTAGATTGTAAGCTTTTCTTTTGAATGCAACAAGCCTCGTCAAATTGGATGCAGTGATTGCCTAGAAAAACGAATTCTCCTTTTACATGTATTTAGATACGAGCACCAGAGCTAAAGCTCCCTCTTAAGCTTCGCCTTTAAGAATGGAACGCGATAGCATTCAAAGGTCCCTGACTGCTTCTCACGCTTCCTGGCAACCGGAGAGTATGTAACCGCAATGTCTACTGGAAAACGCTCGCCGCGAACGCTATGCACGAAGGCGGGCTTTGTGGTGGAAACGCGGCCTCTTGCATGGGCCGCGATGCGGCGGAGGCGAGCGCCAGCTGCAGGTATTGCAAGGAACCGGGCGCGCCGCTCCGTGGCTTCCGAGATACTCACGCGCTGGCACGCACAAATGGCAGACGCTGAGGCTGGTTTGTGAAATGTAGAAACGCTGGAAACGGAGATGCTTTGAGTTTTCGCGTAACAGAATTGTGTTTTCTCTTATAGTCAAATTACAGACACAGAGCTATCATGTCTGTAGGTTGTGTGTAAGTCGTAGTTTACGATTGTTTAGCTTGAGAAATTAATTAGGTCAGGAAATTCCTTGCATCACATGGAGGGCCTGGATATTAGTGGTTAAAAAATCTACTTGCTGAAACGACTTCCGACGCCGGATATTCTGCGACACTGGCTTCTCAACGCTATCGCGTTAACGAATGTGTCCGAGATGTTGACAAAAACAATTCGCCGGTTCGATGAACACTGTTGCCAAAACGCGAGTCTATGACTATGCGTGTCGAAATGTCAGTGTATAGACCGTTTTTTCGTAGGCGCCGCCATATTGTGAACGCAGTGGCGCCGCCTATGAGCAGCGCCATACTGGCTTGGGTGAAAGCGGTCTTTTGCATGGCAAGTATGCGCTCGGCGGTAGGCTCGGGCGTTTGTTTTCGCGGTCGTGCGGTCTGTTTAGTATGACGTGCGTCTTCTACGTGGTAAATGGTTCTGTGAGACGTGCTGAAGTTGTTTAAGGCGTAATGGCCGGAATTTCTGCTGGCGTTGAGGTGGACGGAACACGCAGCGCGATATGTGCGTGCATATTTGAGCCTACAATCAGCCTCGGAGATCAATTGTGTGTTTCTGAATGTTCCAATCACTAATGTGACCTTACTGTAGTATTATCCTCTATTTCTTAGCTGCGGTTTAGGAGCCATGAAACATACGCGATGATCGTAACAGCGTCTGCTACGATATAGGAGCTGTGATGTTATACTTTTACAAGCGTTCAAACTGTTCGCTGCAGGTTACATTGCGTGACTACTTGGTTCGATGGATGAGGTTTCCGCCCCTGAATAAAATAGTATTGTCAAGTAATACCAGCATACCTTACAGTCTGAATTAAGCTTGTCCAGAAAAGAGACTGTTTACGAACTGCGCGAGCGTCCAAAGCAGCAGTAGGTGCTGGATTACAGATATCTTTGTTCTGTATAGCGCATGGTCCAAGCATACGGCATCAGCGGTTATATATTTATAAACATTGTGCGCCGTTAGCCCCTTTTCTCTTGCTTTTGAGAGAAAGAGGATGATAACCAAATTTTTTTGTTGTTGTATTCGTTCAGTTCTCTACGACGCACTCACACGTATTACGGAAATTTTGCGCTCAAGAATAGACATCGCATAATTCTTATGCGAACCCTCTCATATATTATGGCTGTATACAGGCCAAAAAGGCAATGCCGAAGCACACAGCTTATATGTGTATCGGGCTGGCTCACCAACCGCAGTGGTCGCTATGTTGAGCAGCGCCATGGGCCTCATGCAGCAAGGTTAGCGTAGACATATGGTAATTTCAAGCATACTAGACTTGAAATGCGTGAGAACGATGCCAGTGTATCACAAATATTTGATAGCGCCTGCCGCTCAGATGTTTCGTGGTTGCCTTAGGTTGGCCGTGCACGAGCATGCGCTCTTATGTTTTATGTTTTACTCCCTACGTCAATCGATCAGACAGTGAGTTGATTTACCATTTAATGTTGGTAATACAGAGACGCCGGTTTTCTTTGTTGAATTAAAATCGATATAAGCAAAATAGTAAACAACACATACACGCACCGCGGCTGATTATGCGTGTCACATTTTTGCGCCCCCAAGACATATTTCTGCCTACAGTAGTTACCGATGCACCGAAAGGCTTCCCTGACGACCTTATATCAACGAACATGGCGTAAATTTCACAAAGTAAGATCTAAAACATCTCTAAATCGGTCCGCAGCACGCGACAGCAATACTTTCAAGCAGCGCCGCGCCGGATCGCCCAAGCCAGAGAGGAGGAAAGGCTCTCCGCGCGCCCTTTCCTCCTCGCCCGATGAAACGGTCTATATGTATGAAAGAAAAAAATGAAAAGAAAGAAAATAAAGAAAAAGATAAAAGAGGAAATAAAAAATGAAAAAGAGAAATGAAGTATAGAAAGATAATTAAGAATAGAAATAGAAAGAAATTGAACATCGAAACAAACAACGGAGTCATGTGTTAGTTCCTTTATTCAACTAATACAGCATAACCACCATGTAGAACTTAATATAGCTACTCAGCAATACAGCTTCGCTGGTCTTACATCTTCACATAGTCGATTAGTGGATCGGAGACGATCGAGCGTCATTGCTCTCACTAAACTTGAAGGCCCAGCCTCGCGACCCCACTGGCGCTTACCGGCTTGAACCCCATGCAGGTGGACGTACGCGGCCAACTACCTGCCGTCGCCGCGCACATGTGTGTCGTTGCTGAACGTGAACGACACAGAACTGTACTGCTTCGGTGGCATATTCTACAACTGCGTGGGGCCGACGCGCAAACTGCTCACTATCGACGACATCCTCGTCTACTCGGACAACAAGAAAGTCTGGCGCCAGGTGGCGTGCATGCCGGCTCCCCGGCACAATGCCCACGTCCTCCAGCACCGTGAGTCACGTGACAGCTGGCGGCCCGCCCCGCAATGAATGCGCCCCGCCGTCGTTTCCGTGATGCCCGAGGAGTACACACTGTGCACACACCGTATACGCTCGATTATCACGTCCCTCGCTTGTCATGCACACCCGTTTTCCGTGACCAAAACAAAAGTCACGTATGGTACTGCGCACTTCATGCTTTCATACAGAAATACTTTTTCTCATTTAAAAAGAACAGGCTCACTCCCAACGCACTAAGGTTGCAATGAATAAAAAAAAAGTCTCAGTTTTGCCCGAGAGGCGAAGCATCGATCGCGATAGCAAATTGGCAGATATCTATACGAAGCAAGGATAGTAGTTTGTCGGCCGTATGAACTTGTAAACATTCGCTTACTAACTAAATTAACGACGTGGTGTCGCACACGCACAAGCAAACATGAACACGTTTCACTCGATGACAGCGGAAACTCGCTGTGAAAACGCTGGACTGAGGAAGTGTGGCAGAACGAGGGAGCGAATTCACCTTCGTGCTGCATGTCTCTCAACGCGAACTAAGCGTCGGAATCGCAGCGCATACGAAGCTACCAGCACTTGGCGCGCTATGTGCACATCTCAGATCGCTTTGAAGGCGAGGCCCGCGCGACCGCGCACTTCGTCCACATTGCGAACCGCTCTAAGATATGGGCGCGCGCGCGACCGCACCGTGCGCAGCAGCCGCCGAAGTAGAACGCTCCCACCGGGGCCCCGCGCGGGCGAGATTCAGCCGCGATCGCCTGCTCACGCATATTTCGGGAACGCCCATGATGCGGCCCGATGTCCGTCCGTCTCTGCGCACATGATCACTTTAATTTTCAATGCGGCGTCATGATGAACTCGGCGTGTCTTCGCAGTCAGCACTGAGCTAACGCAGAAAACGGGAAGGCAACGGTGGGCTAACGTAAGCACACGTACTACAGCACAAAGAGGAAGCTACGCGGAAGCTACGGACGAGTCTCATTTCAGGAATCGCCAGCCGCTTCTGCGCAGGCGCGAGTACAAGCGGGTGCGAACGAGAAAATCTGGGGGCTTTTGCTTCTTGATTGTCTGACTTTGCCTAGGTACTACTGATGATCATTTTTTTTTTTTTGCTCGTTTTGTATACGTCCCTAGGCGTGCCGACATTGCGGTTTGAGGTCGCATGCGTACGGCACGTGTACCCAACGCTACAATTAGAATTACGTTATCTCCAGCATCCGATTCTTCTTCTTTTTTTTTTATAATTCCGGAAAGCTTAAAAATTATCACCCCGTACATATATAGCTAGTGTCGCTTTCCTGGGATGCATTTGCGAATTTCACCATATCGTGGAATTCACCATTTCGTCAACCCCTGATGCAGCTCTGCCGCTCCTCAATTCTAACCGCCGGCGCCAAAGCGGAGGACGTGACGCCTCCACGTGGCTGCCCTCCACGCCGTCCTTGTGTATTTGTAGACTCTTCATTCATATCTGTATCCGAAACGTACGCTTGGCGGATGCAAGTGTTCAGCTTGCGTGAGTCGCTCTGCTTGGCTTCGGGTTACCGGTTACGGTTACTTGAGTCTCCACGGCCAGAGCTGGCAACCTGGGCCGTCGTAAACAGAGGAAAGCGATGCCACTCGCAGTGGTGCGTCGCGGCCGCTCTCCAAGGCGCTGACGCCACACGTAAGAGGTACCATAGTCGACAAGAGATGGCGCCACTCGGATGTTCCATTTACGTCATTTTATCGTTTACAAAAGCTCTATTTTGGTTATGAATGAAGAATTTGTTATTACAGAAGCCTAATCTTTCAATCTAGTTCGACTTAATATTTGCCTTCAGTGTCCCTTTAATGTCCAGTTAGCTAATTAGGAAGATACGCTAATTAATGGGGAAAGTTGGGCTAGTTGGTGATTAATCATCATGCCTTGCTGGTGAAGCCACACAAGAATACACGACACTTGCTGCAGCGAGTGTCGTGTATTCGCGTGTGTCTTCTTCGTGTCCGCGTCAGTGCGCTGCTTCACCAGCAAGGTATAATGATTACACTAATTAAATTTGCAATCATTCGCAGTAGGGCGCATGTTAAAATTGTGAAATCGCAGCTTAGCGGTAGTGAAGCGATGGTCCTAAGGCTAGCACCTGCAGTTTCAAGGTGCCCTTAACCTGTGCTACGAAATCGTCCACCATGTCACAGAGCCAACTGGCCCACTACAAGACGGGCCACGAAATGCATGGGCGTTCTCAGCCCCCGCGGAGACGCAGTTGCACGTAGCGTTGCGCTGCTAAGCTCGATCGAGGTCGGGGGTTCAATCCTGGCCACGGGCGAGATGCAAAAACACTCGTATACTCAGATTTAGGTGCATGCTAAAGAATTCCAGGTGGTCAAAAATAATCGGGAGTCCACCACTACGACGTGCCTCGTAATCATGTCGTGGTTTTGGCACGTAAAACCCCAGAATGCAATTCAGTGGCTTTCAGGCTAACGGTTTCCCAAAAGTATGCGTCAAGAAATTTGGGATGATCTTTGAGCCCGGATACGTTCGAAGTGGCGCTAGTCTTAAAATGTCTGCTAAGCAGACATGACTTCACTCCAGCTCGGCTTCAATATTGCAAATGAAACGTCTGCCCCAAGGTGAAGAAATGGGAGGTCAATTAAGCAACATTTGCAATTTTCCGCCTGGCCTGGGCGTGGCCATTCCTCGCGCAAGCAGCGCCCGCCTGATATTGAGTCTACTTGAACCGGTCGAATACCAAGGCATGCAATCTTTCGAAAATTCTGTTCTATAAAAACATTGTATATGCATACATTTTATATATATATATATATATATATATATATATATATATATATATATATATATATATATATATATATATATATATATATATACATACATATCGCTGATAACACGTGAGGTGAAGACAGAGCAAGGAACGAAGGCATGCGTCTCTCTTGCTGCGCAGAGTGGCGTCCTCGGTGGTGTGCGTGAAAAGTCCCTCACGTGCTCCACAACAAAATGGCTGCGCTTCAAATAACGGATGGCAGCGGCAATACTGCGACGCAGTGACGATGCAGTGCACTGGCAATTGCGGAGACGATTTGCAATGTGACGCAGGATGGCGCTACATGGCCAATGAACTTCCATACTCCTCGAGATACACACAACGGCCTGTTTGACCGCTGTATACACTGGAGAGAGGGATCCTGTGCACGACTCCTCAGCTGCACACCACCGAGCTGCTTTGCACACTTTTGGTGGCATATCCCGGGCAGGCAGCAAGTGAATTCCCGGTGCTGCCCTGTTTGTAAATTTTTCCGTACGCAGGAAGAGTTATTTTTCCAAAATTGTTATATTTTAATCGAAACATTGTACTGCGGCATATGGGGGCATTTAAAGCAATGCGCAGAGGCCCTCGTCGTGTGAGAATAGAAATAATGGCTGTTAGTAGACCTTTTTGCCCATGAGCGAACGATATTTGAGCAATACATAACCCTGATTACCCTTCCGATTTTAAACATCGCCGAGTTTGGAATCAGCTAGCACAAGACAAGGGAATATTGGAGATCGCTGGGAGAGGCCTTCGTCCTGCAGTGAACATAAAAATATGATGATGATGATGATGATGTGATGATGATGATGATGATGATGATGATGACTGAGCTCCGATACGCAAGACCGGTACGAATGACTGCGCCCATATACCTCACACTACCCTCTCTTTCGCATTATATTACCACGTTTCACTATCCTTCAGATCTGATTACTTCTTCATATTTCCTTCCGCAATTATTCCCTCCCATATCACCAGATATTTGTTTTCTTCTGCTCATTAAACATCATGAAGACTGACTTATTTACACTAAACTTGCACTATACTAAACGTTGTGGAGGGGAGGGCTTTGCCCTCCTCTTGACAAATATCAGTCCGATCAAATATCAGGCTGACCGGGAATAAAACTTTGTCAGAACCAGAGAGACATTGCTACACTGTGCCCACAACCTAATCTGCCTCATTGTCATGCTGATTATGTATATGATAATTAGCAGCGGTGACAACAACCCTGACACAAATATTTGTGGGTGTTTGCTGCCTCTGCACACTATTACTTTGGTATGCGATCCCCTTTAACTTAATAACTGCCTTCACCTTCATCTCTCAAACTGTTGTACAACGTGTTTATGTCGTGCGTGCACCGCAAATATGCAGGAAGGCTACGTAAGATAGTACACAGACATCCCACCTCAAAAATTGAAAAATACAACAGCTCAAGCCAAAAATATACTTAAATTTCGCGGAAAATAAGAAAAAGGACATTTCTCATTACGTAAAGTCTTGACTACTAAAGAGTGACTATAGAACAGTCACTCTGCTCTACAGTCGCAGATGGAATGATTTGCGCTACAGACAAACGAAAATATATATGAATTTTAATTATGAAATAGTCACGTAAGAGCGGCTGGAATTTCGGTTCTCCTTATACAAGTATACTGTTTCTATCGAGGAGAAAGAGTGAATATGCAGTCATTCACAGCAAGGCTTTTCTTCGGCGTCAATCCGTGGGCGCATGGACTGGCTGCGACAGCTTTTCAAGGCTTGGTTTGTGACGCCCTCCCCCCCCCCCACCCCCACGCACACACTGGCGACGCGCTCGGCGGCTACAAGTTACCGCTTCGCAATCACGTGGTGAGGACCTATTTTTTTACCAGCCCTCCTCCACTTTTTTTTTCCTTCCCACAGGATTTCTACGGAGCGGATTGCGGTGCGGCCGGAGAGTCCGAATTGTCTAGTGCGTCCGAATATTCGGGCTATGAAAACACATGCGCTCTCTCGATTCACTTTTGCCTCTGTTGTCTCTGTTGTCATTAAGACAATCGTAAACCATTTGTGGAAAACGGGCTTTTTGCGATAAAAGTATGTTATTGTGTAGGTTATCTATTCTATTGTCTACTCTGAAATAGTCGTGGGTTCGCCCAATGTCTATTTCTGGCTATGCTTGCGTTTTCAGTTTTAGGCTGCACTACACTTTACTGACAATGCTCTAAAGAATGTGTAGCTATGCTTGCTCCACCCACTTTGGCCGCCCTTTGTAAGGTTTAACCATTAGTCATCTGCCGCGAAGCACGTATCCTGTTCCAGACTTTGCTGCCCCGTCTCCAAGGAAAACGACACGTAACCGCGAGGAGGCCACGCGCAACCATCTCGCCGCCTTCCACATTTATAGCAGATGGCAGGCTTGCATTTATCTGCGTTTGTATAGGTGATAGTGTTGTTTTTCGCTGTTGCCGCTCATATCGTAGGTGTACTTTTACGTGCGAAGTCGGGGTGAATTTTTCTGTCGCGAGATGCAGGAAAAACTACGCGAGAAGAGGTGATTAAACGCACAATTTTCCACATTTAGGTATTGCGAGCACACTGGTGTCGTCTTGCGAACGCTAACAGTGTTGAACTGACGTGACATTTCTCGTCATATTTTTGCTAAAGTGACCGTTACAACTCGGCGTCACAGTTAGCAGTGTGAACTAGCAGGGCGATAAATCAAACACACTGAACGAGGCTCGGAGATTCCATCCGGGCTCCGATAGCACCTTGGCAACCTTGAGCATCACAAAAATAGGCAAGCAGGTCGAGCATGTGAGACCCTTGGCGATCGCCCTCGCTGGTGCTTGCGTTTGTTGACGCTACAGTATCTGCGTGGCCCTGTGACCGCCCCTTCCGAGTGTCCTGTCGCCGTCACTGCTTGGCGCCGTGCGTGCTGTGGGCGGCGCTGCTTCCGCTCGGTACGCGAGGCCGGAGAAAGTCCTCGGGCCTTTGGACGTCGCGGTGTATTTTGCCACCGTGCGTCCATCGCCTGTGTTCTTTCGCAGAGAACCAGGCGTACATCATCGGGGGCCAAGACGTGGAGAAGCCGGACCACCCGCTGAGCAGCGTCATCAAGGCGGCCGTGCCCAGCGAGAAGTTCGCTTGGGGCCCGCTCAAGGACGTCCCGCTGCCCGTGTCGGCCTACGCGGCGGTCGTTCTGCCGCCCATCGAGGAGGAGCCGCCGTCGGGTCACGCGTGAAGCATGGTGACGGCCCAAGGTGGCACTGGGCCGCCACAGCCGGAATGCAGCGGAGAACATGAGCGCATAAATTCTGTTGTTGAAACTCGTACGCGTTTATCAGTGCCTGAATATCAAACTCCCGCTACTGGCACCACCACCACAGACTCGCACGTGCAGCCACGGAGAAGGCATCGGCCACCTTCGCGCAAAACTTGCTACGTAAACGAGTATCGGGAAACAACGTGTGTCAGTGAGGAGCTTCCTTTCAAGCAAGCTTTTCCCAAGGTTACCACAAGAAAATATCAAAGCCGATTAATGTGTCTGCTGGCGAGTGGCAACATCAAAGCGGTATACCCTCTCTCTCGACCACGACAAGCGTAGAAACGTCCGGACGCGTGCGCCCGCGTGCTCTCGGTGCGCAAGCATCTGCCGGCGGCCACCTCCACGCACGGCACAGAGCAAAAGCCAAAATCAATTCGGCTTGAAATGTGTCCGCGCCCCTATCGAAGTTTGTATAAAGGAATACAATTGGCAACAGCAATCAGACCTTGTTAGGTATAGCACTATGCAATGGCTAAAGGGGAATCTAAATATACGCAAAACTAAATCAGGCATTCTAATACAAGGATAATCATCATTGTTGCAGGGAAGAAAAGAGAATTGCAAACAGCAATCTGACATTTTTAGGTAGCACTTAAACTATGACAACCGAGGAATCGTAAACGCAGTGACTACCGATAGAATTTATTGGCAGCAAAGAAGGAGTAGTCGACCTGAGCTAGTGCGCTCTAGTTTGCTACTCTGCACTGGGGAAGAGGGAAGGGGAGTGAAGTACTGGGACGGGTGATGTTGATGAGAGAAGTCAAGAAGTGTAATTCAAGCAATGTAATACAATTACAATCACTGTTCCAGAAGAATCAGGAACGAAGTAATCAGGAACCAAGTGAATTAACAAGGACAGTAATGAGTAGGAAAGTAGTTGCGTTTCATAATTTGTGCGTGTGCGGGGTATGAACCAGGTCGCATTATGACGAGTATTGTATTTTTTATGCTTTTCGATAACTTGCATAAGGGACTTCCTCGCTTTTTATTTCTGTAAGGTGCCGTTGCAAGAGTAATTCTCTGAATAGTAAGTTTACAGGACAAACTAGGTTTCATAAAAATGGGTTCAGTGTGTGCATCATACGCTGAGTTGACAATAGCACGCACAGCTTTTTTTTTTTTAGTAAAGATAGCTTAGTAATATTTGACCCTGTAGTAGAGAAGGTGACAGTATTTTAGGCGTGAAATTTTTAGTAATATTTGACCCCGTAGTGTTGCCCCAGACAAGGTGACAGTGTTTTAGGTGTGAATCGTTTGACAGAAGTGGGCAGAGAAAAGCGTACCTTTGCAAGGGCACCTACGACACCTGCAAGTTTACCGCTGAGCATGTCGAAATGTTTATTCCAGGCCAAATGTTCATCAAAAATGACGCCAAGGCATTTCACTGAGGAGGTTATATACACAGGCGACTTTTCTACAATTATACGGTCAGTAATATTAGCCCTGCATATGCATATTAGCCCTGTAATATGCAGCAGACGCCACGTCCTCGACTGATCACTTTTAGGGATGCACTCCAGTTATGAAGAGCGTTGTCCACTGACCTATCTTTTCTACGCCTACTGAAATTTTTATATTTCAGCGCATGCAAGCCGCTGCGCGCAGTGGCGTTTATTACTCCTGAAACGTCCAGAATGACCGTAGCCTACCACCACAGACTTCTCGTATTAAGATGAAACAGAAACGGCATGTCCTACGAAACGAACGGACGCCTAGCCTGCCTGCTTCAGGTCTTCAAGCCGGGCGCCGGTGGTCGGAGCGTAATTGTCTGCAGGGGCGAGGTCACAACAGGCACTTCGAAGCTGCCGGTCTGGCGGTGAAGCATCCTTGTCCAGAAGGACCGTCTGGCACAACACCATGCTTCTTGTCACACCAAAGCACAGGCGGCTTCCCAAGTCGCCTTGGATTGGCGTAACTTCAGGCAGCTTACGCTGTCCTGGGCTCATGGAACCTCGAACACATTTCTCTTGACGGTTTTTTCAAGAGAAGCTTGTATTGGCTCATAAGTGACGTGTTCACGCAAAAAAAAAAACCAATTGTTCCCAGAGCAGAGCAGATGCGGGAAACGACGGTTTGATGAGTTGACAGCTGCGCCGGCACCAGAGCGTGAGTCATTAGCAAGCGTTCCAGCTGTCGCTCACGCCATGCGCACAACCAATCGGAGCCGTTTCGCTCCTGGTGGGGAGGAAAAGGGCACGAAAGTGTATCGCGCGCGCTGCGCCGACTTCGTTCTCGTTCAGTTGGCGCTGAGTGGTGCTCCCTCAAGGGCAGCAGGAGATAGCGCCAGCCTTTCCTTCCACATCAAACAACTGCTCTCAGTTCAGTCTCGGAAAACGGATGGGACAGCCACGCGTTGTGCGTTCTCCCGAAGAACGGGCAGCGTTCGACGAGCGGCGAGAACTCTTCCGTGAAAGAGCTCGCCGTCGGCGCGCTGATCCAACCGTTCGAGCCGCCCTAGCCCATGCAATCCGACAATAACGAGAAGAACCCGAGCTGAGAGAGTGGGAGGCCGAAGCAATCCGGCACCGTTCCCTGTGGGTTACATAACGGTGACAGAGGTCAGATGCACGCAACACAAGCTTCGCTTACCCCCATTTTCCGCTAGGGGAAAGGGAGGACATTCGTTCTTTCTTTTTTTCGCTTTTTAGTTCAGTAAGATAAAGTCGCAGTTTCGCCCGGAAGGCGCAGCGTTGACAGCGATTGCAAAGTATTAGACCATCACACGAAGTAAGGTTCGTGGATTTATGTGCGGTACAAATTGCAGTAAACACTCGCTTATCTAACTACGTAAACAAGCGTGGTGTCACGCACCCAAAGGCGGTGAGGTGATGAGAGCCATCATCGTGACCTCCATCAGATCACGTGTCTAACACAAAGCGCGCGGGTCGCATGTATAGACCCTTTTCCGGCGATCCCGCGGGTGCCGCCATGTTTGATCCCGTGGGGGTGCGTACATTGCTTGCCTCAGCTGCCTCCGTGTTTACAATGAATGAGCATGACGCCCCGGTGGGCCTCAGCATACCTCTGCTTCGGTGGATGTCATGGACGGCGACTGGGTGAACGACACGAAGCTTTGGCTACAGCTTCAGAGGACATGTAAGCGCTCTCTGAGCAAAATACGCCTTGTCCAAACGGCACGAGCAGCGTATACGGTGCTTGTACTAAAAGCGGGGCGTATTCCAAGCTGTGCAAACTTCCCGCTTACGAAATAAATCAGAATCAGAGTGTTTCGCTTTTCGTTCTTTATTTGGCAGACACTTGGAAGGAGTGGCTTGTCATGCTTATGACTCAGTGAAGTTCCTTGGTGCGGTCACTATCTGTGCATTTGAAGCCTAATCGCTCGCGGGTGTGCTTAGTTGCCATAGATTTGCTTTTGCTACACGCAAGGCTTGGAACCTAGATGTGATGTGCTTGTAATGGCTTGTAGCAAAGACGTAGTATCATTAGTCAATCACTTAAACCTGTTTCACATCGTGCGATTTCGGTCGCATGAAACGGACATCGCAGTCGCAGGTGTCGACCCCCCGTCACGGTACACTAACAGCGCGGGACACAGGACCAGAAAGTAGACGACGCCCATGTCTGTTTGAATGCTGTGATGCTACGTACACAAATGACTGCAGCTCCTAAAAAATGTGTGGTGTCGACTTTTGCGCCTTTCAAAATATTTAAAGAGGACTTCTGTGCATAATTACGGCCCACGCGCCGCGATGGACGAAGCAGGCTAGCGCTAAGATTCACGACACGAATTCCACTGCACGTTCAGTAATTACACACCGATCACTTGCGACTTCCTTCAGGGGCAGACGTAAGTTTTCTGGTTGGTGCTTGCTGCTAAGTTTGGTGCAAGAATATGGCTAGGAGCAGGAACCACCTACGTGCAAGTGCGAGCAATATACACACACCATTTCTTCAGAAGCTGACGCTGAGCACGAGTAGCGCGAGGGTCTCTCCGCTGACACGACTTATTCACTGCAGCCGAAATTACAAACAGTGCATATGCGATGAGGGTAGCTATATGGGCTCTTTGATAGGTCCCCTTGTAATTTGTTGTATCGCGGGCAGAATGGCACGAACGTAGGAGGCACACGAGACAGCACACAGCGCTGAACGACCAGCTGTACGTCTGCCTTGTATCCTCCCACTGAACTTAAGTAACCGGTGTTGCGCACTCCAAGACAAATTTAAACTTCGAAGCGTTTTTAAGTTACAAAACACGCGTATTATTTGTGGCGCATGCCACAAAATCTAGCAGCAAGCAACCCTGAACGTCACACCAGCAGTATTGTTAAAATCGCAATCGTGTGGAATGAGCCCTCTAGAAATCGCATTGCGACGCGTGCGACTGCACCAACTTTTTTTCGCTTCAGTCGCAGCATGTGAAACACTCTTAACTGCGTGGACCGTCACGAAGCGTAGTACAGCTTCGAACATTCGCGTCTGGTCGGTGCAGTCGCTGTTACCCGTGTTTCGGCGCATTCATTCAAGTGTGCTGCTACTCGCTATTCTTGGTACGTTGGCGATAGAGTGGGCGTAAGTTTGCGTGTGAGTTGAGGTAGATGAGTGTAGGTAACGTGTGAGAAACTTCCAGGAAGCGACACTACTCCCTTCGCGACTGTATAGCGAGCGGTGTACTCACTCTTGCCGACGTTCAAGTCCTTTCTTTGGAGGTGAGCGATACAACGCTGGCGGATGCGTGGATTTTTTCCACGCTCTGGGAAAACCGGGCAACGTGAAGGGTAGCTGGCAACACAGACAGTCCTTATGTAGCAGCAGTGCGTGAACTTCGTCACACGGACTCATTTCACTTCATAATATGCCAGTCACTTATTTTTGCAGCCAACTACAGCACGTACACGTCCTCTCTCTATCGCTCCACATTTTGCAGCAAGAACGGAGCACAGTGCGTTAGCGAACCCCCACATGCGTTTGCGACAGCTGATCATACAGTATCGGGGCAGAAGTAGCGGTTTCGTATTCGTGCGCTTTCGCTAAAACAACGTGTGGTTGTTTTACGTGCGCCACGGAAAGCGCCATCTCATTCTTCTAGAGCTCCGCAAAAAAAGGGTCGGCATGCGCTGGACAGAGTTTGCTGGGCGGGCTGGTCCACGCGGCCCGCGCATGCGCCGTCACACCTATATGAGAGCTGCACTGTGCATGGCGCCGACGCCTAATAACGCGCCTTCATTGTCCGCATAGTGGTGACTTGGTGGTGATCGCAAGAAAACGTTTGTGGCTGTATAGACCGCTACAGCATCATAGCCATGGGCGCTGCCATATTTGCTCACGTGACAGCGCCCACTATTCAGCGTCTTCTGATCGGCGCTTGCTTATCGTATTGTGTGCAAGCTTACCGGCCGAAGGCGACGAATGTAGCCGCCTGTTTGCTTTTACACTTCATATTCTTATACTTACAGCAGTAGATTTGCTGGGTTTTACGGTCGTGCGCTTGTTGTCGTTAACTGTATAGTGCAGCGACTTCGTTCGGGAATAGCTAGGCGTGTGCGCGTGCGCAGAAAAAGCCTGTTTGCGACCTACTCCGATTGCGGTGGTTGGTTGCGACCGCGTAATTTACAGTGTACAAATTTTTAGACGTACGCGTGGACAAAGAAATATTGCAAGTGGCCCATCGATCAACCGCTCGCCGTTTAACTACCGGCGCAGAGAGAACGCTGTCGCGACTGGCGGGTGTCGTGTCACGGCGATCACCCGAACGTTCTTCAAGTGCGCCGAGCCGCGCGCAGCCGCTGAAAAAAAAGAAATCGTAATCTCGCCCGAAAGGCGAAGCATCGATGGCGATAGCAAATTATCAGACAGCTATACGGAATAAGGAAGCATTCGCTTACTAACAAAATTAATCAGCATGGCGTCGTGCGCGCACAGGCTCACGTGAACACGTCTTAACCCATGTCCTCGGACACTCGCTGCCAGAACGCCGGCTTGAGGGAGCGCGGCTGCAGCAGCGAGCGAATTGATGTCTGCCTGGGCTCGCCAGTGACGTCTCCTTTCAGCGAACGTGACGCTTCGTGCATGTGCGCATTCCTTCCTTCTCCTCCACGGCGCTTAAGAAGCCGGCGGTGTCTTTCTGTGAGTGTGTGCGCGTTAGTGCCTTTCCCTCAGTGGCAGTGGGAAAATCCGTTGAACTTAGTGGCATGTACTACCGAGCGGCGGCCGCAAGCGTGGAGCGCGTTGACCCTCTCCTTCTGCGTCACGAAGCTTGTAACCACCTTGTATAGCTGACCGCTCCGTATATGATGTAGTTCCTTACGCTGGGCCCCTCTCTGCTGGTCAAGCGCCAGACCGCTTGGCCCACGATGCCTCGGCGGTCTTGGATGCGCGTCCTTAACACCGCCTATTAATCCACGTTTGACTTCGCTCTCGTGGAATGTTAAGTTGCTCGAGTATATGAGTCGCGCTTGCATGCTTATTTTGTGCCAGTGGTGGCACAGAATATCACGAGAATTTAGGGCGCAAGCTCCTTTCCCAAGCACCTCTGAAAGAAGCCGAACGCCAGGCCGGGGTACACTTGTGCCCGAACCAGTGGGTTAGCGGCGTTCTGGCTGCAGGTGGTGCTAGCCTGGCCGTCATTTCCGGCATTTGCCTATCCAGCGCTGACGGTGGAGCTTGTTGTGCTTGCCCCGCGGAAAGGTGTGCTTGACGAACTGTCGCAAATGTGGGCACTCCTTGTACAGTTGATGTGGATAAAGTTCGCCTAGTCTCATCCCATACATGCAAGTCTATTTCGCAGTTCTTTCAGTTAACGACAGAGCACGTCTTTCCACTGCTCTTCCACATTACAAGTAAATATTGCTAAGCTACTCTGCGCGGAACGTTGCTGGAGCGGCGAGTGGCGGCTGATGCCGCCTTCCTCACGATTCCGAAGGCGTTCAATGGCGACGGGCGTGAGGCGACCCCTAGGGCGCCATGCGCTCGCTGTAATAGGTCTACATCCATCTCGACTCCGCGATCAGACTCAATCAGGTGGGGATAAACTTTAGATTTCGTTTTCCAGTTTCTGTGTTGCACTTTTGTGCGTTGCAGGTTTATGGTTCAGCCACGCAGTTCATAACGCTGGCCTTACTTTCTTTGATTCCAACGCTGCAATTACGGTTAAGCACTTCGTTGCGCAGAGTGTATCATAATGAATCCAGGAAATTTCAGTAGATGCGGGTTGGCGGCACCTTCTGTTCTTTTGAAACGCATGCCGAATACATCACCAGTGTCGGCACAAGTCGGGCATCACGTGGAGTCGACGGTAGGGTTGTATCGCCATGTTCTGCACTTTAACAAAAACAATCTTATTAAAGAAATGAAGCAACCGACGCTACCTAAAAGAAAACAACAATGTAACTGTAAAACTGTCCGCCATCTCCTGTTCTCGAAATGAAGAATGCTGGGCGAGTTGGTATTCCATGCCATGTCTAGGAAAACACCCATTCGAATATCCCAAATTGTGCTTCTAGCTTTGACCGTGGCACACTCTGTTTCTGGTAGGGTTAGTGGGGCTCAGAAGGCAAGGTGCGTCGCCAAAACAGCAGGGGCAGGGACCGCTTTCAAAGGTAGGCAAGGCAGCAAAGGCAAGGTGAATTCTTGAGTGGACTTTGTTATGGTCGACCTAAGTTTTTCAGGAAGCCACCGACTACCACATCTGGCGACGGGGGGGTGTCTCACCAGCAACACGCAGCTGTCACAATTGATGTTCACGCCTCACTTCGCTTCAAGACAGCAACGTCGCCCTCCGTCACGAAGTGGCCAAAGCCTGCTCGTCGAGAACTCCCGGGGGAAAGCATCGACGTCAGGTGGTTGCCGACAGCTGGTTGGTGGTGACACGTTGGAGCCAGATGCACCACGTACACGAGTAGCTCATTGAAGGCATGAGCACCCCGAGCAGCACGCTGACGACCAGTGAGGGGTGATAGAGGTGGTGAACGGTTCGGCGTTTGTGATTGGCCCGTGGATTCCCTCAGCGAAGGAAAGAGGGGTTATTTAAGGCCGTCGTTGCTCCCACTGGAGACTCGGTTGAGAATCGTAACCATGTACCAATGAAGTGAATACAATCTTTTCAACTTTTTTTCATCATCACGATATCCGGCTTCGTCGTCGTTTTCTGATTCTTGCGGTGAAGACCCATCACCCGGTCGAGATGGTATCAACTTCTTGATCGCTAGTGGAATTACTCGTTTAGTCGGCGACAAATAGGGAAGCTTCGTCGTTATGCATGAATGTGCGTTTTGCGAGAACGCGTTACAAGCTGTGGAAAACAACCGAAAGAGAGCGACAGATAGACCACTGATTTCAAGAAAAATGCTGTTGGTGTGAGTTGAAGCTCGATAAGCTATGTTAGTTATGTGTAGCAGTGAGAAAACTTGAAGGGACCCTTGCTTCTACTGTTCTTACTGTCAAAACGCACAAGGAAGGCAACCACTTTCAGGTAATCGTTTCTGATCATAAGCCGAATCCTTTCTTGGTGAGTTATACTCCCACCCACGTTTCCGTATCAGGTTGTTTGATAAGGTCCACCGAGCACCTGCTGCCGCTACTTGGTGCTGTTGTTCCTGCGGACCTTCTGCATAAAGGGTGCCTTCACCGATCCCCGCTTCATCGTCTTTTCGACGCCGAAGAGCTGGCGACGAAACGAAAGCCCTCCCACGATAATTGACGAGCGATTACGTGTCGCGTCTTCGTCTGTTCGACGACTCACAGCTGACGAACGAGACAATTTATTGGAACCCAAACGGCATTGGGTCATAAACAGCAACGCCAGTCTTTAACGAGAAGAAAGGGAGTGAACCGAGGGGCCCGATTTTTATTAGTCATATCATAAGAAGCCAACAAACACTGACACCGAGGACAACATAGAAGAAATTACTTGTGCCTAATAAATGAAATAAAAAACGATAAATTAATGTAAATGAAAGTGGATGAAAAAACAACTTGCCGCAGGTGGGGAACGATCCCACAACCTTCGCATGTCGCGTGCGATGCTCTACCAATTGAGCTACCGCGGCGCCGTTTCCCAATCCACCTTCTTAGGTATTTACGTTTTCCTAGTAGAACCCTGGGAGTGTTAGCCATCTCCACCACTGCGGCGGCGGACGTGGAAGATCCTTTCTGCCGCAGGAACATCCTTTCTGCCTGCAAGGATGTTCCACGTCCGCCGCCAAGGCCTGTGAGTGGTGGAGCTGGCTAACACTCCCAGGGTTCTACTAGGAAAACATAAATACCGAAGAAAGTGGATCGGGAAACGGCGCCGCGGTAGCTCAATTGGTAGAGCATCGGACACAAACGCCAGTCTTTGTGTGCTTCACTCGAAGCACCGGCGCCCGTCTATACAACGATGGGGCCCGGCGCAGACTACTATCAGACAGACAAAGAACCTCCCTCCAGGGTGACCACAATCGCCGTATTCTTTGGAAGCCTACAAAAAGCCTAGAACGACAGAAAGCTGAGCTAGTTGGTAAGGATTCATTATGCAAGAAAGGAGGTGAGGCGTGCAGACAGGACACAGGAGTAGAGAAGTGGACAACACAGGATAGTCGGCGTTCGTGTTGTCCACTTCTCTACTCCTGTGTCCTGTTTGCACGCCTCACCCTTTTTTGCACTACAAAGAGCCAACGCTGACAATTTCCGTGAAACAGGGTCAACCCCTGTTTCACCTGAAATTGCATCTCCATTGCATCGAGGGTGGCTCGAAGGATGCACACCCGAGGCGGAGTCCGGCGAGCTTGTGCGACACCATTGGTGGGATTCTGCGGACTGTGCAGCAATTCGAATTGGCCGCGAGGTGGACATTGAATTCCCTCATCGAGAGAAATAGTGAAAAGGAACTGCACAAAAAGGCGCAGTGCGGAGGTGTAAAAAAGGCAATTCCCGAGACTTTTGAAGCCAGCGCACGTTTTACTGTCGTCTCATGTTTCTTTTCACATTTTTTTCTTGGCCTAATGCCGGCAAAAATGCGAAATGAACCAAGCTAATTGCTCCGTCGCCAAGTGTCAGCACGGAACATCATCTCTGGCCGGAGAGCGTCAGAGGTTTCCGGGTACCAACCTGGCAGAGAGAACTACTGGGCGTTGCTGTAATCGCACCGCTGGTACGAGTTGTTGGGAACTCGGCGCTGACGCCCGTTGTTGCACCTGGGTCGCAAGCCCCAAGGGTAGCGTTGGCCTGGCGGCCTGGGGTACAACTGGAAGCATCCGAAGGTCCCGGCAAAGCTTGAGTCGACTGGTAACAACAAAACAACTTGTTTATTCTAACATCGCAAAGAGTTGGCGGTCAGGTTGACCGAAGTAGAGAGACGGGAGAGCACGTTACTCAACAGAAGAAATCGGAGCCCTCCTTTGGCGTCCGGGGGCAGCTGCTTTTATACTCTCGCAGTTGAGGGCAAGAAGGAATCCCTCTATAGACGAGCACGTGACTGTGCCGCTCGGGAACAATGGGATAAGGTGACGCAGCCGTCGTGCCGGCGCCGTTCGGGCACAATGGGGAGGAGAAGGTGGCTCATACTGTCGTGTCGGCGCCGTCAGACCCCCTCGCTTCACAGTTGTTGGGAGCTCCTCTCCCCGGCTGCCGCGCTTCGACAAGCGTGGGCACCAATATGCACATACACTCACACACGCACATGAAGACACGTGGCATCGGAACATGCCTGGACGCGCTTGGCGGGGAGGCGTAGCGGCGGCGCCGAACGGGCCAAAATGTCTGCCGCTTTGTTGAGGCCGCGCCGGCTAAACCACGCGTCGTAGGCGAAACGTAACAGACCGCCCCGCCGGGGGAAGGAGATCCCGATGGTCAGGGGACTGCATCCGCTGTCCGGAGGGATGTCGCTCGATGATGCTCATAACCGAAGTCGGGCGTCCCTCGACGTTTCTTGAGCGCAGCGCACAGAGAAGGCCTCGTTCTCTCGTTCAGGTTCGCACAGGACACTGCAAAGTGACTTCGGGAGAGTTCACATTTTTGTTCTCGTTCCCGGCAAGCGTTAGAACTACGCTGAAACTCAACCGCTCAGTCAGCAAGCACGGCACAACCCTCACTAAGCCCTGCCAGGCTCTTTCCCCTTCTATACCACTGCATAGTTCCTTACAGTAGTCTAGCAGCACTTAGAACGCGTCCACAAATTGGAAAATTGCACTAGAAAGCATGTCATCACTTTGAAACACTAAACAAAAGCAATATGTTAAAAATCCTGCCTCAGGAAGAAAAACATCAGTAACAAACAATTTTGAGGCTGATTCCTACGTTAGGGGCTTCGACTTAAGCCATCGGCGTTACCGTTGAGACTCCCCTTTTTGTAACGCACCTCAAAGGAATATTGTTGCAAAGCGAGGCTCCAGCGCAGGAGGCGGCCATTTTTGGGAGAGATGGTCTGCAGCCATTGGAGAGGGCAGTGATCCGTCTCAATGATAAACCTCGAGCCGGCTAGATAGCATGACAATTTCTGAACGGCCCACACGAGACACGCACACTCTTTCTCGGTGGCGCTGTACGCCTGCTCACGACTGGTCAGCTTACGACTAGCATACAGGACGGGGTGTTCTACTTCTCCATTTTCCCGTTGGCACAGTACAACGCCCATGCCTCGCTCACTAGCATCGCACTGAACAACGAACCCTTTTGTATAGTCTGGCGATCGTAGCACAGGCTGGCTTGTTACGGCACTCTTTAGGGCGCTAAAAGCTCTTTCCTTTGTCTCATCCCATACGACTGTTTGGGGCTCTGTTTTTCTTAGAGCACCCGTCAGGGGAGCCGCGATATCAGAGTACCTGGGGATGTACCTAGATAGTAGCCGGCGACACCTAAGAATGACCGAATATCGGTCTTCGTGCACGGTTGCGGGAAGTCTCGCACAGCGGCCACCTTTATTTCAGAGGGGCGGCGACGACCCTGACCAATCACGTGACCGAGGTAGACAACCTCGGCCTGTGCTAACTGGCACTTAGGAGCCTTGACTGTCAAGCCCGCTTCGCGCAGGCGGGTTAGCACTGCCCGCAAGTGTGCCACATGCTCAGACCAGGATGCGGAGAATATCGCTACGTCGTCTAGATACGGTAAAGCGAATTCTTGCTGTCCCCGCAACACTTTATCCATGAGGCTTGCAAAACAGTATGGCGCGTTCTTCAAAGCAAAACTCAACACTTTAGGACGGAATGTTCCCATTGGTGAAATGAACGCCGCATACCTACTAGCCTCTTCTGTAAGTGGAACCTGCCAATAACCCCTGACAAGATCTAGGGTGGAAATAAACTGAGCGCTACTAACTTTCTCAAGGCGCTCCTCGATGTTAGGGATCGGATAAATTTGATCCTTAGTGATGGAATTAAGCCTGCGGTAGTCGACGCAAGGACGAGGTTCCTTGCCCGGTACCTCAACTAAAATCAAAGGGGAGGTATAATCACTCTCACCTGCCTCAATAACACCGAGCTGTAGCATTTTCTTTACCTCAGCCTCCATAATATCGTTCTGGCGGGGTGACACCCGATACGCCTTGGATCGTACTGGCTCTGGGGAGGTAAGTTCTATATCATGAGTAAGGACAGAAGTCCTACCAGGCCTCTCAGAGAACAGACCTTGAAACTCTTGTAAGAGCTAGTGTAGTTCGATTTTCTGCTCAGGCGACAGCGGTGCTTTACTGATAAGGTCACTAATGACTTGACCGGTGTCTTCCCTGTTCGTCACTGAGCTTAGTCCCGGAAGCTCGACCGGAAGCTCTTCAGGAACGTTTACCATCATGCACACCACTGCTTCCCTTTGTCTATAAGGTTTGAGCAGATTACAGTGGTAAACTTGCTGTGCTTTCCGCTTTCCTGGCAGACTTACCACGTAGTTGACGTCTGACAGTTTTTGAACAATCCGTGCTGGGCCCTCCCACTGCACGTCTAGTTTGTTGTTTAGCGATGTGCGCAATATCATGACCTCATCGCCCACCTCAAAACGACGGGCCCTGGCTGTCCGATCATAATAAACCTTGGCCCTCTGCTGGGCCTTTGCCATTGCTTCACCTGACAACTCCTGTGCCCTTCTTAAGCGTTCGAGGAGCTTAAGCACGTACTCCACCACGACTGGGTCGTCGCCCCTGCCTTCCCATGATTCTCGAAGCATGCGAAGCGGAGATCGCAGCGAGCGACCGTACACCAGTTCAGCTGGCGAAAACCCCGTAGCCGCATGCGGCGCGGTCCGTAATGCAAACATCACCCCAGGCAGACACAGCTCCCAGTCAGTTTGATGTTCAAAACATAATGCTCTCAACACGCGCTTCATGACGGAGTGGAGCTTCTCAACGGAATTCGACTGTGGGTGGTACACTGAGCTGTGTAACAGCTTTACCCCACACCTTTCGAGAAAAGTTGTCGTCAAAGCGCTAGTAAACACTGTGCCCTGATCTGATTGGATTTCCGCAGGAAAACCAACTCGCGCAAATATGGACAGTAGTGCATTGACTATCTCAACTGAGCTGAGTTCTTTAAGCGGCACTGCTTCAGGGAACTTTGTCGCTGGGCAGATCACAGTCAAAATGTGTCTGTACCCCGTGGCTGTTACCAGCAGAGGTCCCACTGTATCAATAACGAGCCGTCTAAAAGGCTCCGTAATGATAGGTACCAATCTCAACGGCGCCCTCGATTTGTCCCCTGGTTTGCCCACCCGCTGACAGGTGTCACATGACCTTACGAAATGGTCTGCGTCCCGAAAACACCCTGGCCAATAGTACTCTTGCAAGAGACGGTCCTTAGTTTTCTTAACTCCTAGGTGTCCGGACCACGAACCCCCGTGCGACAAGCGCAACAGATCCTGACGATAGCATTGAGGCACGATCAGCTGATCGAACTCCACTCCTCTGCGGTCTAGATACTTCCGGTACAGGACTCCACCTCTTTCCACAAAGCGAGCATTTTTCTTGGCGATACCTTCCTTGACATTGCAGCGTATGTTTTCTAGGCTGCCATCCTTCTTTTGCTCGGCTATCAAAGCCGACCGGCTGACTTTTAGCAACCTATTAAGTCCGTCTGACGTAGGCGCGATGAGCAAATCTGCAGATAGCTCTTCTAACTTTCCCTTATCGGGCATTTCCTCTCCAGTATCTGGCGCCTTCAACGCTACAGGCTCAATTTTATTCAGTTCGGGCGTGCTCTGAATATCAGCTTGCTGCGCCTCTGACCCTTTTTCATTGTTCGCCAACGTCGGCCCCGCAACTACCGCCTTTGCAGCGAGCTCCCGAACCTTCGATCTGGTTAAGGCCTGAACGCTAGCCTCACCAAACAAAAGCCCCTTCTCGCGCAGGAGGAGATCGGACCTGTTCGAAAATAGGTACGGGTACTGGGGAGGCAGCATAGATGACACTGCGGCCTCCGTCTCAAGCGCTCCGAAAGGTCCTTCAATAAGCACTTTTGCTACCGGCAGACACACGCTATGAGCTTCCACGGCTTGCTTGATCCATGCGCACTCGCCCGTGAACATATGGGGTTCTACGTAAGACGGGTGAACTACATCCATTGTAGCTGCGGAATCGCGAAGCACTCGGCACTCTTTCCCGTTCACGAGGAGGTCTCGCATGTAAGGCTCGAGAAGCTTCATGTTCTCGTCAGTGCTGCATATTGACAAAAACACAACTTTTGGTTTTGTTTCCGGACACTGCGCCGAAAAGTGACCCGGCTTCTGGCACGTATAACACACGCGCGCTTGCCTCATCTCGAACCGCTTTCTGTCCGGACCCTGCGCCGAAAAGTGACCCGGCTTCTGGCACGTATAACACAAGCGCGCTTGCCTCATCTCGAACCGTTTTCTGCGTTCGGCTTCGGCTGCCGCCGTCTCCCTACGTTCTGTCGGACTGCTTTCACTCGCATCCGCACTACGTGTGTCCCCTTTTGCTCTCATGGGTGTGAACTTCGGCCTCTCAAACTTCGAGCCAAATTCACCCTTTTGACCGTCCTTAGCTCCGCGAGCCCGACGCGTCACAAACTCCTCGGCTAGCTCAGCGGCTTTAGCCACCGTACAAACGTCTGGCCTATCCAAGACCCAGTAACGCACGTTCTCAGGTAACCGACTATAAAACTGTTCTAGCCCGAAACACTGCAGAACTTTCTCGTGGTCACCAAACGCTTTCTCTTCTTTGAGCCACTCCTGCATGTTTGACATAAGCCTGTACGCAAACTCTGTATATGACTCACTTTTGCCTTTCTCATTTTCCCGAAACTTCCGACGGAACGCCTCCGCTGACAGCCTGTACTTCTTTAGCAGACTCGATTTCACTTTGTCGAAATCCTCTGCCTCCTCTCTATTCAAGCGAGCGACTACGTCGGCCGCCTCGCCGGGTAACAAAGTGAGCAAGCGCTGTGGCCACGTTTCCCGGGAGAACCCCTGCTTCTCGCACGTTCGCTCAAAGTTAACCAGGAACAAACCAATGTCCTCTCCAAGCTTAAACGGCCGCATCAGGTCAGTCATTTTGAACAATACGCGTTCTCCTGCACCGTGTGCCTGACTTCCATTACGAGCGCGTTCCATCTCTATCTCGAGACGCTTCATTTCCAAAGCGTGTTGACGCTCTTCTTTTTATTTCTCTTCTTTACGTTCACGCTCTTCTTTCTCTTTCTGTTCTTTAAGTTCGCGCTCCTGTTTCTCTTTTTGCTCTTTAAGTTCGCGCTCCTGTCTTTTTGACCTCTCCTCAATAGTCTCAAGGCATTCCGACAGCTCGTCATCCTCAGCCTCTAACTCAAGAATAGCCTTTAGCAGTTCTGGTTTTCTGAGTTTGTCTGAGACATCCAGACCCAACTCTCTTGCAAGCTCCAGCAATTTCGGTTTGCGCAACGACTTCAAATCCATGGCTGCTCTGAATGCTGCTTTCTCTACTGCCTATTATTGTCTTGCCGCAAACTAACCCGGCAGCAACGACAACCACAATTACCAGCTCTGTTTCTGACACTAACAAAAGCTTGGCAAAGCTCAGAAGAAGAAAGTCCCGCACTCACCAAACCTCGTAGCCAAGAATTCAGCGCAGTCGTTCCGCTGCAGGCAACCAGTCATCACACAGGGCTCGTTGCACTGCTCCCGGATCGTCGTTGAGCTGCTCAGCATACAGTCAACTGCATATCTTCACTGCTGGCCTCCGTTGTCGCGATCTCACCGCTGGCAGACAGTTGTTGTAATCGCACCGCTGGTACGAGTTGTTGGCAACTCGGCGCTGACGCCCGTTGTTGCACCTGGGTCGCAAGCCCCAAGGGTAGCGTTGGCCTGGCGGCCTGGGGTACAACTGGAAGCATCCGAAGGTCCCGGCAAAGCTTGAGTCGACTGGTAACAACAAAACAACTTGTTTATTCTAACATCGCAAAGAGTTGGCGGTCAGGTTGACCGAAGTAGAGAGACGGGAGAGCACGTTACTCAACAGAAGAAATCGGAGCCCTCCTTTGGCGTCCGGGGGCAGCTGCTTTTATACTCTCGCAGTTGAGGGCAAGAAGGAACCCCTCTATAGACGAGCACGTGACTGTGCCGCTCGGGAACAATGGGATAAGGTGACGCAGCCGTCGTGCCGGCGCCGTTCGGGCACAATGGGGAGGAGAAGGTGGCTCATACTGTCGTGTCGGCGCCGTCAGACCCCCTCGCTTCACAGTTGTTGGGAGCTCCTCTCCCCGGCTGCCGCACTTCGACAAGCGTGGGCACCAATATGCACATACACTCACACACGCACATGAAGACACGTGGCATCGGAACATGCCTGGACGCGCTTGGCGGGGAGGCGTAGCGGCGGCGCCGAACGGGCCAAAATGTCTGCCGCTTTGTTGCAGCCGCGCCGGCTAAACCGCGCGTCGTAGGCGAAACGTAACAGCGTCCCGGAAGAAGCTTCCAACCTCGGAAATCCAACAGGGTATATATATGTATGTTCTTCACCTCCGTTGTGGCCCAATCCAGGAGATGATGCAGCATAAAAATGTGCGCCGATGTCGAAGGTAGATCTGGTACCGATGCTACCGGTGCTCTCAGTGATCTCGGTACTGGTGGTATCACGACGCGGTGCCGGTGGTACCAGTGATTACGGTGGTATTGCCACCGCTGCTCCCGATTGTGTCGGTACCAGTGGTACCATCATGCGGTACCGGTGACGATAACAGTAATAGGAGTCGGTGGTATCGGTACCGGTGGTGCCACCATGCA
This sequence comes from Dermacentor variabilis, assembly GCF_050947875.1. Lineage (NCBI taxonomy): Eukaryota > Metazoa > Arthropoda > Arachnida > Ixodida > Ixodidae > Dermacentor > Dermacentor variabilis. Next base: position 9,763,930 of record NC_134571.1, on the reverse strand, counting down.
GGAGCACCCCACAATAGCGGTACAGCCGTGCGGCACGTGCTACCGGTGGAAAAGGGAGCGTTCTCGCATTCCCCCGTGGAAGCTAACTAGCGCTTTTAGGCGCTGTCCTTTGAGACACTGGAGGCCTCTCAAAATTACATGGCACGCACACCAAATTCTCACCCATAACTCGCTCAAGAAGACTTTCATTGACGTCAACTAGAGGTTGAACCACTCTACAACTTTCTTTAGATGTGTGTGTGTGCTACGTAATATACGGTATATTCTGCGGCTCCTGCATTCACCTTGTTCACGTTTTTCTCATACGGTATATTTGTGTTTCTGTCAATAGGCACCACTTAGTTTTGCAATCGTGTCGCGATTCCTTCTTGACCTTGTGTGTCTCACTCTTTTTCGTCCCTTGTCCTCAACGACAAAGGGTGGAGGGGGGGGGGGCTTACAATATGCCTTTGCAGCTTATGTGCACGACCGCTGCAGTGGGTATGTGCACTTACGTGGAGTAGATCAACGTTGTGCTACAGTCCACTCGTAAACATTTGTTCTTCTATGGCCTTTCTTCCCTTTGGTCCCGTTCCTTGCAGAGTAGCATGCAGCCAAAAAATTGCGGAAGAACCCATCTCAGATGACTGTCAATGGTAAGGCACAACAATTTTTTTCAAATTAGTTCATTAATGGCACAGACAGACAGACAGACAGACAGACAGACAGACAGACAGACAGACAGACAGACAGACAGACAGACAGACAGACAGACAGACAGACAGACAGACAGACAGACAGACGGACGGACAGACAGACAGACAGCGAACTTTACTGACAAGGTCCTTAGAAGCCGTGCCCTAAGGTAGAGCTGCGGGCCGCTCCCACGTGGGGAATGGTGGGCCGAGATAACCGCCGCATCGTTGGCTCTAGGACAGCCCAAGTTTGCCGTGAGAGTTCTGAGCTCTAGATGGCAGAGCTCCACCCTTCCGTGATGCGATTGGGTCCCTGTAACGAGGTGCATCGCCAGAGCACGCTTTCTAGATTGCTAACAGCCCTACAGTCGGGACAAGTAGAGCGCCTCTGGAGTGATCGTATGAAAAAGGGGCAGGTTGGGATAAGACTTAGTCTGAAACATGCGTAAAGTGGACGCCAGAGGTCTAGCCAGTTTGCTATGAGGAGGAGGATAAGCCCTCCTCAGGTGATAGTGCTTAGTGATTTCGTTGAAAGTAGTGAGAGCCCCGAAACTCGAGAACCACGGACTCGGAGCTCGCCCCTGCTCCCGCGCGGTGGATTAACGCGCGCGCTTGGAAGTGGGCGATGTCATTGAGATTGGGCAAGCAGTCAAGCAGGGGGTCGAAGTGCGCCAGAAACCACGTGATGGCATGCGGAGGGATTATTTTGTTCTTGAGAATCTGGCGAGCCTCCTCGGCGATCAAACCTGAAGCGACAGCCGTGACCGCCGATCTCGAATCAGTGAAGATTTGTGCTCTGCTGTTATCTAGGAGTGCTATAGCAACTGCGAGCTGTTGCGCTCTAAATGGTGTTGAGCACTTCAGGGAAGCCGCACTCACTATCTGTCCGTCGTAATCAACGAAGTCAATGGCGAAGTTAGACGACTGTCCATATTGGGCTGCGTCGACAAAACATGCCGAGTAGGGATCGGCTTTGGTACTCTTGAAGAGGACGAGTGCTCTTGCCCTGCGTCTGCCTACGTTGTGTTGAGGATGAAGATTACGAGGAAATGGTGCGACTCGTATGTTGTTCCCTTGATCTTCCGAGATCTGATATTTCCGTTCTTCAATGAGGATAGGGTTGACCCCAAGAACCGGCAGGATCTTCTTTCCAGCCGAGGTACAGGATAGACGGGTCAGTTGGGCCGACCCCTGGGCCTCGATTATCTCGTCCAATGTGTTGTGCACTTCTAGTTGCATAAGGAGGTCCGTGCTCGCCCGTAACAGAGTTCCTAGTACTCTTTTGATAATCTTCCTGATTTGCGTGTTCAATGTTTCTTCTCGGAGTTATACCAATATAAATATTTGAAATGGCGCGAACCTGCGATTTCAGGAGGCGAGCGTCACCGCCAACACAGACACTCTCCACTTGCCCCGTCTAGCATCCGCCAGGGGCATTTCTTCCCTGCGCTCTCCCATACGAGAGCCGGAGGATCGGTTGAAGAATACCGTCATGGGCCCCGCCTTCTTTTTTCTCCCTCTTTTGCCTTTTTAGTGAGTGGCGCATTTCCGGTGACGGTCTCGCGTGCGAGATGTTGCCTTTGTCTCGTTTCGCGCAGGGGACGATTTTGCGCGCTCTGCATGAGAACATCTGATTGGCAGTATAAGTAGGTGCGACAGTTGCAAGCATTGACGCAGACGCGAGATGATAAAAGTGTGTGATGGCGGCGCTAGAACGCGGTATAAAATAGCATAGCTTCGTTCTCTGCACGCGCGCTATTACAAGACGGGAACAAACAGATGAAACTGAAGTACATATCTCTTGCTACGGTGCAAAAACAAAAATGCTCAGACATTAGGTTTGCATGTTTTATTATTTTTCTAAACTTCGATTCGTCTATTGAAGCAACAGATTGAGTAACTGATGTTGCCTCGAATAATTTTCCAATTCACGTGTCACTGTGAGTGACATCACAGCACTGCCATGTTCGTAGGCGCACTTGTGCGATTGACGTCGTCTCTCCGGCCGGGAGCGCGGCGCCAGCGAGAAGGGCATACAGCGTTTGGTATGAAATTTAAGCTCTGTCCGCGGCGCGTAGGGATGTAATAGTTCGCAGACATGATCGTTAGTGCGCCTTGTATACACTGCGCTTGTCATCTCAAAATGGCCAGACTTGGTGAAGGGCCCTTTAAGAACACTCGGCGACATCTAGTGCCACCATCGCCAAGCATGCGCATGGCCTCCGAAATGCATGGCACGCCGGTGCGAGTGAACGCTGAGAAACGCGCCAAGCGGCAAGCGGGATGCTCTCGCGCTTCTCTCTGGACACGTTGTGCCATCAAGTGACAAGCGGAGTAGTCTGCACGTAGCCTCCGAGACGAGAAGCGTGGCACACCAGTGCCTGCAAACGTTGAGAATGGTTCCCTTGCTGGCCGCGCACTCAGTGGTACATATTCAGTAACCCCAGTTGGCGAGAGGTTCATTGAAGAGAAGCACATACCGAGTGCATTGATGACGCAGCTCGCAAAAGCGTTGGCGTGAAAGGCGTTCATTAAAAAGCGCCACATGCCTAGTGAATCTTTGGCGCAGCCTGCGAATGCGTCGGGTTGCTGTCCTTGAGGGACACTTGTGCGGTGGGTTCGATTCCGCTTGCATCGGAGAAATTTAAGAGATATATTTTTCGCCATTGCAGAGCGGCACATTCCCAGTGGCACATACCCTATAGTTACACAATTTGGCGTCAAACGGCTTAATTGAACAGCGGCGCACACACCTAACCAGCACACATGCCCAGTGCCCCACGTTGGCATTAAAGGTTTCTATTGAAGACCAGCACAGACCGAGTGGCACATGCACAGTGCTCCGATTCGGCGTCGAAGAGTTTCTTCGAACAGCGGTGCCTACTCACTCCCATATCTACAATGACCCTTGTCGGTACGAAACATATACGTTCAAGAGAGGCACGTGTCTACGCATTGGCACACACTCAGTGAACCAGGTTGGTCCGATGGTTGGCTTCGAATCCAGTAACCTCAGCACAGCAGCCCGATGTCCTAACCATTCGACCACGGACTACACAGCGGCCCAAGTATAGCAGTGAAAACTGTTACATACAAACATACATAGATACATATATACAAAAATAGATAGATAGGGCCCGGAAAGGGCGCGAAGTACCGAAAGAGAAAGAGCAAATTATAAATGAAAGGCAGGGAGGTTAACCAGGACTGAGCCCGATTGACTACCCTGTATACACTGGGGAAAGAGAAAAGGGGGGAGATTAAAAGAAGAAGAGAAAGTTCACTGCGGATATCGACCGGTCACTTAGTCCGGATTACAGACGGTGACTCAATCCGGTAGCTTTCAGGTATCGCAGCAGCGCTCTTGTGGCCTTTTGTAGCTGCGATATGCGAGGCCATGGTCCCAAGATCTTGTTCAAGGTGAACGGTTTTCTGTCTAACTGATTTAGCGCTGTGCAGATGTCACGTCTTTCATTTTCAAAAGACGAGCACAGTAGATGTTCTATGGTCTCCTCGACACCGCAGGCACTGCACTCGGCGCTTCAGCCATTCCAATCAAACACGTATATGCATTGGTGAATGCGACGCACAAGCGTAAGCGGCACAGCATTGTTTCCTCATTTCGCGGAAGCCCAGGTAACAGCCGCAGTTGCATAGATGGGTCCCGGCGCAGAATACCGGCGGGTTCAGACGGACAGTTCGCGTTGCTTGCACATCCGCTGCAACGTAAGATCCGCCGGCAGGACGGCACCCACTTGCCGACAAGCGCTGCTCCACAATCGTCGGCAGACGGCCGTTTCATCCGACGCCCGCTCATCACAGTCTCCGAGGTCTCCGATCACTCGTCGGTGCCGGATGTGGTTTGTCTCGCAGACGCGACAACTTGGAGTCGCGTAGCGCCAAGGGGTGCATGGACATCCGGTGGTCTTGCGAGTCAGCTGGCTGAGTGTGCAACGAGCCGTCAATGCCAGCTGTTGATGATAACTTTTTCATGCGAAGCATTCTTTGCCTCATATCAGGCACTTCGCCTTTGCCTACCATGTATACCACTAGTTCATGCTGGACTGGTCGGCTAGCCCAGCATCATTTATTAAGAAAACGCTGTTTGATGCATTGAAGCACAAAAGTAGCTGGAACAACAATGCCTTTCGTCGGACGCTTTAAAAATTAATATATCGAGACATGGTGCCGCCCTGAGAACTCGTTAAAGTAGACACGCCTTGCGAACTCAACAGCTAGCTACAATTCGTAAAGTAAAATATGTGCCGTATTATACTTAATTAAAAATTCAGTGTAATTATGTTATTTATCGAATTAACCATCTTGATTTCTCATAGAAGTAATGACCGCCTCATCAAGTTGCTTTGATCAAGTGTTAGAATTGTGCTGTCTGTCACAGGCAATTTTTTTAAAATTTGGTGCAACAAAAGAAGGCACCCTCTATACGATACAGCATGCAGTTAGCGGTTATCTTGGGAACGAGATGAGAGATTTGTTTTCTTGCGAGAAAGTAAGTTTGGAGGCACAATACTACTTTTTACGGGCTATGTTAATTAGCACCATTATTGTGGTGAATATGTCAGAAAATTAAAATGACAGCAGTTGGCACAGTGCACGGTCTTCCAGGAGCTAAAGACGAGAGCGGCAGCAAGGAAAAGAGCAGTAAGAAGGTATTATTTCTGCTTGCTTCAAGCTCCTGAAGCCTCCGCAAAGCAATAATTCACATAAAGAGAGGTGCACTAATGCATCCGGTTTGAATATTGAAGCTATACTTTATTCAATCAGTGATTATTTCATCAAATTTTCAAGAAACGTATACTAACTTGAGCTGCAAGAAGTAAACCCCATTTGTTAGAGCAAAGTTTAAAGTTTTATCAACGTTTCTAACATTTTTCCAGGTTTTCTGCGATTCAAGTGTCTTTTGGTTGTGAAATATGCTCGTAACTGCGTGGTGTATCGTATATGATACGCGACAGTTCTTTGTTCACAACATCACAACCAAGCAGTAAGGGCCCTATTAATAATTCATTTAAGAATACTGTAGGCCTTTCCCGGTTGCCGCTCACTCGCATTAGTTTCATTCGCGTAGAAAACGTCATTTTATTTAAGCTTTAGCATGGCGCGCGATGCTTTACAGAGTGTCTGAACTGAAGTGCACTGCCATGGAGTCGGAAAGACCGGGCCAGGGTGGCGAGAGAGGACGGATCGGAAGAGTTCACTGCGGGGACGCGCGTCCTCCGACTATTTCGGTGCACAATGGCTGTGGGATGTGGAAGAGCCGGGCATCCGGCTATCGCACATAGTACACGCGGCGGAGGAAGTCGCTGTCGTAGTGACGCAGTAGTACGAGAGATGGCGTGGTGATGACGATTATTTATTGGCATCTCCTTTGAAAGGGGCTGGGACAAATAGCCACCTAGCCTGCTTGAGTTAACCATGCATGCTATACATGCTTTTCATTCTAGCACTTTTGTATGCGTCGCCTAAATCTCAAAAATTCTCCATCTACCTTGCACCGCTGCCTATGTTTGCGAAGTATACGGTCGTATCAATCTGCTCCCTGCTGTTTTTACACCAATACTCTAAACGTCCCTTGCTTATCTCGACTGCTGACCGGTTGATGCTTCCGTCCACTTCAAACCCAAGCGCTTCTGGAAGGTGTACGTTACCTACGGGTCTCACTGCATGAATTCCTTCGCATTCCATGAGCATGTGCTGAGTAGCCTCCGGATTTTTGCTCCAGCATAGACCTGCATCATCTTGTAGAAAATATTCACTCCGGTACGCTTTTGTCCCGTGCACCGTTTGTCATATATTCGCATTGGCTCACTTTCATTTGACTCGCCTTAGTACATTTTGCAAAACTCCTGCTTTTTATACGTGCTCTCTGTTGCGACTATAATTTCAGTGCAATTACTCACGATACATGACTGGTGACAACTGCTACTGCGTAATACATTGGAACAAATGGCAGCATCATTGGGATTTTTCCCTGGCCGTTGCATATGTACAAGAATGTAAACACGGTTCTTGAATGACAAAGATATATGACAAAAAATGACATTAACATATTTGTCCTCAACTTGTTCATTTCATGGCCTTTACATTTTTCAAATCAACGGTATGCACTGCTTTGCTAGTTTCGAACTGATATAGTTCTAAAGTTCGCGTGATGTATTCTTTACTTATTAAATAGACAAAAAACGTGGAAGCATTGATATCAGTTATTTTGGGCAAAAATTTTGGCACATGCGAGTATATTCTGTTATGAAAAAATACATATCTTGCTTGTTTTGACAGTGCGTAGCGTTCAAGAATTAGCTTGCAGCATCTTTGGCAATGGCAATGCAATTATTATTCATGCATTTGATCCCTCGACAAATTGTTTAAGAGGAAGCTTTAGCTCGGGCCCAACTCCAACGCGGCCTATTCAAACACATGTAAAACGTAAAAACACTTTTCTGAGATAACCCCTGGATCGCTTTGAATGAAATTTGTTGCATTTAAGAGAGAAAGTTAAATTCTAGTGTCTGTTGGAAGCGGAATTTCGATTGAGGGCCTGAATTCTGTTAAATATTTCGAAAAATTCGAAAGTTAAAAAAAATAGAAGCACAACGTTTACAATCTAATAGCTCTGCATCAAGAACAGATATCGCGGTCCTGTAAACAGCAAAGCGGATAAATTTGGTATGTCAATTTGTATCTTACATGAATTGGTTACTGCGTATAAGGGTACTGCAAAAGCCGTATTTCCATAATACTAAATTCTTTTGAGATTCATGTGTAACATATCATTTTTATCCACTGTAGATGTACTATTAGATGAAACTCACAGAAATATGATATCATTTTTCATTGTTGAGTTACAGAGCTCTAAACTTGATAGTTTCGTTTTCTTAAAATGTGCGATTTTGTCCAATCTTTAATAAATAATTGACAACGTAAATGAAAAATTCGAAACCAGCAGTGAATAGAAGTTAAGTTTTTCTTTTAAATGCAACAAAGATCTTCAAATTTGGTGCAGCGGTTGCCGAGAAAAACGAATTCTTCTTCTACATGTATTTAGATCGCAGCACCCGAGCTAAGGCTTCCTCTTAAGGAGGAGGCCGAGTTGCACCTTGAGCCCCCCCCCCCCCCCCCCCGTACGAAATTTCTGGCTACGCCACTGCATACAGGGGCCTTGTTCACAATGTACTCATAGTCGAGGGTAAAACGGACGCCGATCAAAAACATTAAAAGAAAAGAAACCAAGACGGTTCGGCTCCCATACGGGCGCCTTTTTCACATAAGGCCCATGTATGGGAGCCGAAACGTCTTGGCTTCTTTTCTTTTAATGTTTCTTGGTCGGCGTACGTTCTACCCTTGACTAAGGTTACCTTTTACATAAATATGCCTACCTATAGAATAAAAAACCACAGCCTTTCTTTATTTATCTTTGCTTTTTAAGTGTCGTGCTTAATTTCTCTAAGACGACATTAGCGTTAAAGGGTCCCTGAAATGGCTCGCACAAATGTTGTAGGCGCGTAAGGTACACATACAGTAAAACATTCGCGCCACAAATTAAGTGAAGCATCTCATATTAATAAGAGCTACGGACGATTACAAGTTACCCTTCTCCATAGCCATGAATTTTCACCTCAACTCGTTCGCCGAGTAATAAATTATAAATGTGACTTCTGATGAAATATTCACTCTTTTAAATATCAAAAGGCTGAGAATACTACCCTGGGATACTCCTAAGATCGTCGGCTATACGAGCGAGACCATTTCATTATTCGACATAAACCGACGGCTTTCTGAAGGGTAACTTTCTAGCGCCGTCAAGGGAAGCTCAGAAAAGTCACACGGCGCACTTTTGATCGCGATCCGGATAAAATTTCACGGTCGTGATTGGCTCCTTTGCGCAAACTGCGCGAGGGAGTCAATCACAGTCGATAATTTCGATCCGGCTAGGGCTTGATCGCGATCAGAAGTGGTTGTGTGACACCGATGTTAATTTATCAAATTTTATTATTTATGTAATCAAAGCTTTGTGTGAAATCAACAAAAGTTCCAAGAATAAATAGTTTTTGTTTTGTTTTTTCAAACTTCTCCAATATGTACTCTTTCTGGTTGAGGACAGCAAGTTCTGTTGATCGATTTCTTAGAAAACTGTGCTCACAGCTCGTTATCACGTTCTTGTTACAGAAAGAATATAATCGATTATAGATTTCAATCGACTGATGTGTAATTAGAAACTTTTTTTTTGTCCCATTTCTTACGACTACACGAGCGACTTGCATTTTGGATGAAAAAGAACGTTGAATTATACATAGGTTAAATACATAGGTTATACATAGGTCAGCACCGGTGCACTTTTATTGATTACGTATTTGACTGTCTTAGTTGTAGCCATGCTTGTAGCTCATCAGCATCGCAGCTACGGCGGTTTTGAGCCCCAATAAGAAAACCGCACAAACTCCAGGTTCTACTTCTGCTTCTAAAGAGAACGTGTGTGCGTTATCTGTGTCTAAAGTTGTGTAGGATGCGTGTGGTCTAGCGTCAAAATCTCTGTACACAAAATAGCCGTCGACCGCAAAATCACCACCGACTAATTGTAATGTTACCCAACCATGTAATGTTTCTGTCACCGGTTCCCCTTCCTTGCTACGCGTTACATAATATATCTGTTCGTTCGAGCAGGAAGAACAGATCTTAAGCAGCATTTCGAATTGAGTTGTATTAGTGATTAACGATGCAGTCCGACTCTGCAGTGCAGGCAAGGTATGATTAATTTGGGGGAAGTTTTGGAATACAGTCAGGCTACTTCTAGCTAGTGTGACACGTTACTTCTGAGAAGGGATGGTCGCTAGTGTAGTAATGCGATGCAGTGTCTCGCCCCCCTAGCCAGCTCATCAATATGGAGATTCTTGTCGAGCGGCTTGACCAACAGCTTGAAATGTGAAAACGAATGCCATATGGCGATGCACCACAAATAGCGTCATATCCTACCGTTCCCCATAGTACTTTCGGCACGTCAGTAGTGGTAGTTGACAAATGAAAGGCACAATGCAGCATAAGTGACAACATAATCGGTAAAAACTGGTAAAAACGACGTGAAAGCGGCGGCCACGGCTGCCGCCGTTCGCGTGGTGGTGACGAAAGCATCTATGACGAAAGCACAAGAGCACGATGACGTCAAAAACAGAAAAATAGACGCTGCAGTCGCCGCCATCGCGCGGGGTGGCGCCACCGGGCCCGAGGCGAAAAAAGAACGGACCACACAACGGACAAACTCCAAACTCGTCGCTGCCGAGAAGCAGCCATGGCGACGACAAGTGTGCGCAGCGGCCTCGCTCCGACGGGTTTCTAACGTAATGTTGAGTGTGACATAGCTACATCGTGCCCATTTCTGTCTCCGCGACACAGTGAAGGTCTGAGAGAAGCTCAGGGCGAGTGAATGAATTTTACTAGGATATGTCGTGATCGCCCGCGCTGTTGATGGAAGTACGCGGAGACCGTATGCATTCATCGGTCCGCTGGGTACAGGACCGACCAATATGTCTTGGAAAGCCGACTTGGCCGGCGACGACGAGGACTTGCAGAGCGACGTCGCTTTTTTCGACTCTGAAGCTGCCTCCACGTCTCAGCCGTGTTACATCCAGGGCGACGGCGTCAAGAACAAGCCCCCCTGCAGCGCATCAGCGGTCGATCTTGGGAGCCTAGGTCAGAACATTCGCGATGCCGTTTCTTTCACTGCGCAGGACGCGCTTTCGTCTAGCAGCAGTTCCATTGGTGGCAACTCAGGCCTGTTGCCATTTGAGTCGTCGTACCGGCTACCGAGCTCGAGTTTCTTTGCTAGAAGAGTAAGCCCCCCCGTGGCGCCGCAGAACGTTTCCCTGACCGACCGCGACATGAAAGAGCCGTCGCCTCCACTGCTCCGAAGCAGTTGCATGGAGCAGGACGATGAAAATGAGGACGTGGATGGTCAGGACGCAACCAGCAGCCCACGTTCGAGCGTCACGGACTCGGAGGGACTGTCGTCACTCAGCGAGGGCTCGATGGAGGACCTGTCGGAGTCGGAGTCCATCACGGACGTGACGCCACTTCATTCGCCTTACATGTGTGACAGCCCCGTGCCCGTAATGAAACTACCTGTCAGCAAACTGACGATGTCTGAAGCAGGCATAAACGGCGTTTCCCGTTCCGGCGACAGCAGCAGCGGCAGCGATTCTGATAGAAGTTCCTTCAGTGGCGCCAGGCGCAAACGCTCGTCCGCCGTGCCATTGCCTGGCAAGGTGCGCCTGGGAAGCAAGCACCAACAGCGAGAACCCGTTGACCTGCAGCTTCTCGTGGACGCCATCAGGCGCCTCGAGGCGCATCAATGCGAGCAGGGCCAGGCCAACCGGGCACGCAAGGAACCCCGGGCCAAGGGGCGCAAGAATATGTCATTCTCGAACGAAGAAGTCCAGCGTATCGACCGCGAAAACCAGCGACTTTTGAAGCGGATCTTGGCACAGCAGAACCGACCGAGGCCAAAATTTGACTCAAGGACGCCGTCCCGCCTGGCGCCTTCGGCCGTCAACCGGCAGCGACAGCAGCGGCAGATTGAAGTGGAAAACCTCGTAAGTTTTAGTGCCAGCTTGCGCCATCCGCTCAATTCGTTTCTCGCCTCGGCTGCTTCCTGAAGACGTTCGGTGATGTATCAACGAAGGAAATCGCCCTCGATGAGGTGGGGGGTCGGCTACCTGTGGCATTAGCGCAGGCCAAGCTTTGCCAGTGCTAATGTGGTAACTTAAAGCTTGGAATTTACTTTGCAGGCAACATTTCGAAAAGCTCGCCATTTTGTGCTGTGTGCTTTGATTTGGTTCTAAAGACTTATCTACGCAATGATGGGAGAAAAAGTTTGCACAACACTTGCGGTATTTAAGTTTGTTTGCCTCCGAGAGTGGCTCATACCCACTATGGGGGATTGGCCAAGAATCCTTAGTTTGCATACGTCTTTTTCACATTGATGCTTCTGCTTTGACTGCAGTGCTGTAGTCAGCCAAATGTGGATAATTGGCCCTTGATGTTGAATTTACACAGTGATAAACAATTCAGCTGAAACGTGATTAGTGAACTCAAGGTGAGTATTAAAATTTGGACCACCATGTCTGTCACCAAATTCAAGGAATAAAGAAGTATACATATCATCGAGTCTGCGTTAAAAAATTATTGCAGAAAAGTTGCTACTAGACGTAGCGTTGCATTTTGGATCAGCTTGTACAACACTGGCGCAAACAATGACAGAGGGAGGAGGAACAGCTTGGCCTGTCATTTTTGTTGTTCTCTCGGCCTTCACTGTTTGTGCTAAATGTAAGCGATCAGAAACCGCTGCACACAATATGACTGTATTGTCAGGTCCTTACTTTTACAAGACATGATATCCATCATGCCTCGCTTGAGTAATGGGCGTTTTGCCTGCTAGCATAGCCAATCAACATGCACTGAAAATGATATCCCCAAAGGCGATTGAGCTAGGGGCTGCATTCTCAGGTGATAACTTTTGCAGATGATTTTGCGTGGTGCAACACACAGTACAGTGCCTCACTGGAACAACAGGCACCTTACCCTGTGTGCTGGCTCGGGCTCACCCAAACAACATGCTCTGCCAGTAATGGCTTCAAGAGTGGTGGGTCAAGAATTAGTTTCCTTTGCAGGGTGGGTGGACAAAACGAAAAAAATAACTTTAAATCCCGAAGAGAAGCCAAAATGAAGTTAACCTACAGTAAAGATGAGAAAAGTAGCTGAGTTACATCTGAGTAATTGCCACAGATACACGCAAACCATGCCAGTGAGGGGCGACTTTAGGTCGGTGCTGGTGACGGCAATTTGTAGTGTAGCTGAAGACATACTGTTGCCATGGTGTAACGCTTCACTACACATATAAAAGGTAGAGTGCATAGAATTCATATTGCAATTGTGCAATGCTCACTAAACAGTAAAAAAAGAAGTGCAGAGTATGTGTGCTGTCCTGTGCACTGGATTTGGAGACTTGGGACATGGTGTAAGGCATGTGTTGAAACTCGCAGGTAATAACGTAAGCATTGTTTTCCCGAATATTGCTATAATGCAGTAATACACATAGGACACAGCAGACAATGTGTTAATGTTACTCAAGCACCAGCATTCACTGTCTGAAGTAAAAGCTTATTCCCTTGCTGCTCATTCCAGTAAATGTGGCTGCTTGCCACTTTTGAGGACAGAGCAGGTCCTGTGCACTTCCTTTTCTGATGTTTTGCGTGTACTGCACAACCAGAAGATGACTAGTACCAACTTGCTCAGTTTTTTGTCCTAAACTAGTGTAGAGAAGTTGCATGTTCGTAAACAAAGTGGCAAAGTGCAGGCAGAAAGAGAAGGCAAATGCACTACTTTGCTGCATGCCACTTTGAACAACCACCCCTTGTAAAGCATTTTAAGAAATATTGTTAAATCTATGTCTTACTTACCGAGAAAATTAGTGCTCGCAAGGTTTGTAAAAAAATTTTTTTTCCTGCACAGAATGTGATGACAGCACTGCCATACATTTGCTATTACTAAATGTCTTTTCAGTAATAGCTTGTCTGTTACTGACTGTTTTACTCCTAGTACCAATGCCTGAAGTAGGAAAAATATATCAAAGTGATACAGAAGACAATTCACAGGGAAAGAAATGATGCATCAGAGATGGGCACAGAGTGAAACAAGGCACGAACATGTGCTTTTCTCTATACTTGTCTCTAGTGCACCTACTTCCTTCCCCGGAGTATATTGAGCCAACAACTACAGCAGCAAATCTTATTAAGCCAAAATCCTTGCAGCTGAATGTTCCAAATGTAGCCACACTTTGCAACCTTACTCTACAGGCAGAAATTGAAATGCAATTCAGTCATAACGAATTAGAATTTTTGCACATAAGTGTTTGCCTGTATGTGTGACTGCAGCTTGTTTAACAAATCTCTGCAAAAATATTGCATTAAATTGCCCTCATTGGCTTTACCAAAGAAGTTTGCCGACTTGTCTTTTCTACGTCATCTTCCAATTTGCTTATGGCACAGTAATTCAGTGTCTTTGTGGTGCCGTGCATACGTTGAGGTGTAAGAGTTTCACTGTTATGATCAAGTAGCAAGAGTTTGGTATTAGCACAAAGACAACCTGCAAAAAAAGAACTCTGACACGAACTCAAAATTGAAACATTACCATAGGTTGTTATGTGCAGATTGAACATGCATTTCATTTCACCAGTAATGTCCAACTGAGGCATATACCAACATTTCCTTTTACGAATATAACCTCCACTTCATGAATTTCTGCAGTGATTTGATTAATGACCTGCAATAAAAAGAACAACTTGTTATTGAAGTAATATGAATTAACATTGTGCAGAGATTAAGCATGCATTGCTATTTCTGAAAGAACTGCTTCCTGCAGCAATAACACTGAAAAAGCTTTCTATATGCACTCGCATTATAGCAAGCCATGCCAAAAAATAGGGATTTCAAGCTATCATTTCTTTCAGTACAGAGGTTGTGGACCACTCATTGTGCAGAGCGAACAAGTAATGCATCAACTTGTCCTGTGTGCAGAGTCTCACAGTGCCCCATTCTCTTCACAAACCACAGGCACTTCTCAAGAGAATTGAGTCTGCCAAGCCATCTCGAGAAGTGGCACCTTCGCAGGACCTCAGCCATGTGCAGAGAGCACGATCCCACTCCCTCTCTCTGACGCGACATACTCTGCAGACTCCTCCGGTATTGGCGACAGCAGCAACACCACCGCTGGCAGGGGTCAAGCATTTCCCACCACGCCAGAAGCATCACTCCCACTGAGCTTGGCTGTCCTTTCGCCTTTACAATGAACGCAGCCCACCACAGTTCCTCGTATGGCATTGCAGTGGACTTATCCTTACACTAGCTGCCTGTGTAGCCACACCCAGTCGCACACATTTGTGCCGAGAGTGCGCACCCAGCACTCCCAGCTGGTGGCATGGTGATAAAGGGCTTCAGAAGGCACTGTCTGGTTTTGTTCTTGCCATCTTGTGCTGGGTATCCTGTGTCTTAAGCCAAACTTGATGCTTTGGCTATTTATTTGCCATGTAAATTGATTGTATTGTTTTTACTACAATTAACATATTCATACAAATTTCCCAATAGTCGTCTAGGCATATACAACAGAACTGCATTTCACCACTGTTGTGGACACTGGGTGGTCAGCTGTAGATGCTTTTGGTTTTTGTACCTTCGGTTATCTGCCATCCCAGGTTGTGGGTGCAGGGCACTCACTGAAATAGTTTCAGCCGAGTGGCAATCATGGTCAGTGAAAAAAGTGGCACTTGCAGTCTGAGCAATGCTTTATATTTCACATACTTTTATGCAATCGCATCAATGCAGAAGTTTATGGTGCTGGTGAATACTGCACTTTGATCAAGCTTGCTATTGTACTTGGTCTAGAATGTTGCCTGAAAAATGTATTGTGCAGTATGCTTCGTTTCTTTAATGGAGCATGAATCATTGATTCGACGTTTGCAATGCTCACATGTGGCATTCATTCCCTTCAGCTGTGCTAGTGAAATAAGCCATTGTAGCTGACAGAGCATGTCTGCTGTGCAGCACAACAGCTAATCCACAGTTTGTATGACTAAAATTTTGTATGCCTAAACCCTTAAATATATGTTGTTTTTCTATGTGTACATGATGCACCAATGTGCAAGTTTTGCAAGGTTCATTTATTACCCCCTAAGGTGTCACTGTGTACGGTCTGAGAGCTTTAATGAAACAGTGCAAAAGCTTTATTGTGGAACAGTACTGGCTATTGAAATATGTAGTGTGGGAAAATACCTACATGTTACACTATGATGCTGGCATTGTGTTACTGGTTATGTTTACAACACAGGCGTCCCAAACAGACCTTTCTGCGCTCAATGTCAGAACCGGTCCACATTTCGCAGAAACAATATGGCGTAGATAAAAAGTAACAGGATACATTGACGCAGTGCCACTCAGTCTTACAATGGAAGGCATGTACAATACTTCTTGTGTCAGGAATGCTGTTACACAGGCAGTGGCACATGCTATATTGACTTTGCAACGTGCATGAAATTTTCAGCCTGCCATGGCCAGCATTTGTAAATAATTTTGTCAGAAGTTTTAGCTGTGCCTGTGCGCGAGGCAGCTTCTTGGCAACTGCTCAATGGTCTTGCAACCTTGTGGAGAGACGTGTACATAGGCATTTTCTTTCTTCTTTAGCAACGTACATACTAGAGCTTGGCGCATGGCATTGTGAGGCAAACTTTATTTTTGTACATAAACCTACTTTATGCTCGCGTACAGTTGCATCCAAAGGCTCATTGTGGTTAGTTTTACATTGCGCGTGTGAGCTACATAAAAGTAGGCTCTTAAATTATGTTAAGGGAAACTGTGGCAGTTCCTTGGCCATTATGAAGAAGCAGTTGTCTTATATTTATCTGCAGCTGGATGATGCATAATACAGATAAAGTTGTATAGAAATGCTGAAATTTAAGCAGAAAACCCTATGTCAACACCAAACCTGAATTGAGCATTTTGGAGAGCCAATTATGACATCAGTTAAGTGTGTTGAGCTACAACAAATTCCAAATGTTCTTGTGTGATGCAGCTCTTGTTGGTGCATAAAAAAAAGGTTGCTTTGTGAAGGTCATGTTATTGCTGAAATCTCTCTGGTGGCAAAAAATGCTGAATGCAGTCTGCGATTGTAATAAGGATTGTGTACCTCGTTTAGAAGCAGCTTTACAGGATGCTGGGGAACTGCTGCTCCCATGCTGGCACTATGTGGCTGGCAAGCACGAGGCAGGAATTAACTTTCAAAGGAAAAGATTGCGGGTGCATGGCATACCTTGAAATGAGTTGGTGAAAAAACTATGCGGTTATACTATTTGGCCAAAGTATCCACGAGAACATACATCACAGGTTTTGTTCAGACATACAAGCCTCAACAGATCACTGGAGTCTGCACACACCTTGCTGCTAAGTATCTTGACTGATTTGGAACTGATGGCAAAGCTAGTGTACCATCGGCCTGCTAGTGTGCAGGCTGATGTGCCTGTTAGTACGAGCAGCTTTAGGAATGGCACAGTATGCCAGGTGTCATGGTAGCATATGTACGTTTCTCTGTTTCTGACATAAATGAATTGGTTTTAGTTTCACTGACAAGCTATCACTGATAAGAGGAGTCTTCAGCGCCAACTACATTTTTGTGCAAATGCATTTTTAGCAAATGTTAGATGCCCTGTCCACATAACTCAAGCAACATTCCTAACTCATTTTCATTTAAAGCTAGTGGTGTGCAAATATTCAAAATTTCATATGCAGGTCTAATTGTCTTTGCTATTCAATTTGTATTCGATTCAACAATTTACTATTAGATATTGCCAAATATTTATTGATGTTAAAGTTAAAAGAATAACAATGCTCATTGTAGCTTAAAGAGAGAGAAATTGATAAAAGAGGACTGTTCTGAATAATTCGCTGGAGGAGAAACACAGTTGTTGTGCAGAGTTCATGAGCAAAAGCATGCAGCAGATTAGCTTCTGTCTAATCATTTCCCATCATTGACTTTCGGCCAGCCTAGTACGAATTTGTAGACAACGAAAATTATGATTGGCCGATTTCACCATGTTCGAATTCCTTTAAAACAATGTGCAGAGCTCTGGTATTCTCTGTTTTAACACAATACTCCATGCACATCTGGTAACGTGCTGTTCCCCTGTTTCACTGTTGTCATAGTCGTGATACACTATGCAAGTGAAAGCAGTTGTTTCTCATCTAGAAGCTGCTCAATTGACTGAATATCCAATTACAACAGTATTACAGGAATATGTAACAAATAATGTAGTTAAGCCTCTTTATATGCCAGATGCACTTCTCACAAAAGTTGCATTTCATTTTTTCTTCTTTAATATTTGATATTCTGAGGTCCCTCGGAAGTGCAGATGTAAACCAATATGAGCACAAGCTTGCATGCATTTAGGCTTGAGATTTCCAAGGGGAGTTCAAACATAGTATCCAACTGCCTATTTGAACAGTCTTGGTAGATATAAGACATGCAAAACTTTATGGCAATTTAGGTAGTGTTATTTTTGGGCCAATGAAATGCTATATATGTCCAAAGCCACAGGGCACAAGGCCCAGGCTAACCACATTTATTATTGATACAGTTGACTTCCATTAATGCATCAAGGACATGCAAAATAAGTTTGGATTGATAGAATGTAAAATTGGCAGCAAAATGCAATTCTATTCGCTTGTAGTACCTTACAGTGGCGACCAGCCCTTGCATTTTGAAGTCAGCAGTGTACAGGAAGGTTGAACTGCCAGTATGGGCAGCAACACATGACCCACCTTGTCACTGTACTAAGGATTTTTGGTCCATCTTTGATGTCACTTCTGAGCCCAGCTCAGACTCAAGTCATACGCTGTTGGTGGCTGGGAAGAGGTTGCAGTATACAAGGTTGTGTTGAAAAAAAAAAAGGTCTGTTGACAAACCAGTATGTACATTTGCATTTGTTGGCTTTATTTCCTCTACACTTCTGCATCTAAAAGCACCATTTTCATCCTCCTGCTCCTCAATTCTCTTGTACTCTATGGATGCAACTTGTTCCACTCATTTTTGGTGCACCTGGCAGGTGGTGTCTGTGCTGCAGCCCCACTACTTGATTATAGAATGTCCATGTTGACACATTAGCATGGCCTGCAGAGCTTGTATCCTACTCATAGGGAACTATTTTATTAGATTCACAGTGACATGCCTTTTCCTACATGGAAAAGTAAAGGCTTGAATTGGGACTTTCAGACGCATTCAACCGACAGATTAACCAATGTCAAACTATTGTACTAATGTTTGGCAATATACAAATATTGAGCATTTTAAAAATGGCAGACAGGAGCATCGTTACTTAAATAGCACAGCCAAGAATTATTTCATAATTGTGATAAGTCATGCATTGCATGACACTGACCCATAGAGGAAAAAAAAAATGAGGCCTCAACAATCCCAGAAGCGCTGCAGAAACCATGGCAGAAGTTGCATGTCATTTTAGGCTTTGTTGTCCCCACTTACAGCCGAAACAGCAATGGTTGTGCTCTGTGGTTGACATAGCTATGGTTGGCGTGGAGGCAGTGAGGTCAGTTTTGAGATTGGAAACAGGTAGACAGGAGGACGAGGGGAGCCCTCATAAAGTTTCGAGAAGCAATGTTGGGGCCTCTCCAGACTTCTAAAGTGAAGCTTTCTTGGCAAACCCTCCTAGACATTCCCCGAAGGTGGCTGCTGGCTTGCCAAATAGGTCGCACGCAGGACCGCACTGCTACCTTTACTACCCTCGTAGGTGTCCAGGCTGATATTATTTTCTACAGAATTACTTAATAAAACAATGATGCCCAAATCCTCATTGCAACAAATATAAGTCACCGAAACAATTTCTTTAATAAAGCAAACCTTTCTATGTCTACTTTCCTAACCACTGGGCAACAATTTCGTGTATACTTCTATCGTGCCAACACCAACTACCTCTTTGTGATGATTGCAGCGTGTCGATTCTCGTACTATGATACATACCCATGACGATGGATTGAACAAGCAGGCAGTACATTTAAAATAAGAAATGAAAAAATAGAAGGCAATTTAAGAGTTGTCGCATTGCATAGCACGAGTGCACAATAGCACGTGCCAGTTCCCATAATTTATGCCAAGGATGCAGGAATGAAATGGGCAAATTTATAGCACTCAAGTAACCACTTTACGAAAGCTTCGTTGCACATATTCCAACATGTGCATTGCATCTGTATTACTTTTTCTTACTGCTATGTGGCCACTGCTTTTTTTTCTTTTTCAAGCGAAGCTTGTATTGGCACACGAGTGGTGGTGTCGTGGTCATGAAAAAAAGAAAACAGTTGCTCCCAGAGCAGAGCAGGTGCGAGAAATGGCGGTTTGACGAGTTGACAGCTCCGCAGGCACCAAAGTGTCATTAGCATGGATTCCAGCTGCATATGTGCACGCTCACGGTATGCGCACAACCAATCAGAGCCATTTCGCTTTCATTTGGGAGGGAAAGGGAAGGAAAGGGTTTCGCATGTGCTGCCGCTGGTTTCATTTACGTTCAGTTCAGTCTCGGAAAATGGATGGGACAGTCACGCGCTGTGTGTTTCCCCAAGGAACAGGCAGCTTTCAACGAGTGGCAGCGCGAACTCGCCCTTGAAAACGCGTGCCGATCCAGCCGTTAGGAGCGGCCCAAGCCCAGGCAATCTGACAGCAACGAGAAGATCCTGAGCTGAGGGAGCAGAAGGCCGAAGCAATCTGGCATCATTACCTGCGGATTACTTAACCGTGACGAAGGTCAGGTGCACGCAGGACAAGCTTCACTTATCCCACTTTCCAATAGGGGAAGGGTTGGTCATTTATCTATTTTTATAATAGATAAATGACCTTTAGCATTCACTTGGAAAAAATATTAGTGCTAAAAACATTTTGGTGTATCAGACTGACATCGAAAATGTATCACCTTTTCTCAAGTAAAACTGGCTATATTTTTTTATGTCCACTGCAGAATGAACGCCTCTCTCAGTGACCTCCAATTACCCGTCGTGTACTAGCCAATTGCAACTTGCACCTGCGAATTTCCGAACTTCATCGCCCCACCCAATTTTCTGCCATCTCGACTGTGCTTCCCTTCCCTTGGCATCCATTTGCAACTCTAACGGCCCACTGGTTATCTGCCCTACGCATCTTCATGTCAACTAGAATATCGGCTATTCCCATTCGCTCACCAATATACACCGCTCTCTTACCTGTTGCAGGAGTACGTTTAAGTCAATTACTCACAGGGATTCTGATCATGAGAAGGACATTTACAGAGTAATAAAAATGGGTTGAAGCACATATGGCAGGCATTACCAAATCCATACTGGGAGCTTGCCACTATCATAGAAAGTAAATGTACAATCATTGCATTCTATCAGTGCTAACATATGGGGAAGAAACTTTAAGGCTAACGAAGAAGCTCGAAAACAAGTTAAGGACCATGCAAAGAGCAATGAAACCAAAACTACTATGCATAACAACCACAGTACTATACAACTACAGGAACTCTGCCTCGAAAGAACAATACTACTGCCCCAACTAGTCAAGCTGTGTGTTGCAACCTTAGTCAAGTTATGCTGCCATGCTTGTAGAGCGTGTACATAGTGCATTGAAATGTGCAATGGGTTGTGTTTCTGGGTATTGTGCTTGACAAAGACTGCCAGTTCAATCTCTCCCATTGTTCATGCACAATGGGCAAAGCACTTACATATCAAAAATTTTGGTGTGTAACTTGTGGATGAAGGCCTGCAAAAATTGTAGCTAAACCTGCAAGAGCTTCATGCTAATTGTTTAAATCAAATTTTATGCAAGGCATACCAGATGCTGCTATTCTTTGAGAAAAATATCTGTCTGGGGAGGCGTTATGTCAGAGCATAGCATTTTTGGTCTCTTGGACTTCGTTGGACTCTCAGGCAAAGCAATAGCATACACAAACTATGCGTGATCCCTAAGAACGCTTGTGCCTTCGCAGGAATTTGTAAGAAGCATTTATGTAATCTTGGCCAGAAATGTTTTTCACTAAGTGTTATGTAACAAGTACAGCTTGTCATTCAACTATGTTCAACATAAATGGCCACATTTGTTAATCTGTACAATACTGTGTATGCAAAGACCCTCACGCCATGCAAGCCCAGTAAAGCTGCAGT